>NW_027466863.1:202500-232500 GCF_046128005.1 Genypterus blacodes
GAGTTAAGAGAACACAAGCGGCTTAGAACTCAGGGAGGAAATGGGGAAATGGAAATCAGGTGTGTGTGTGTGTGTGTGTGTGTGGAGCTGGGAAGTGAGGAGCAAGTGATAGGGTGGCAACGTGACAGGCAGGAGAGGGAAAGTGGAACAAAAGAGGAGAGAGACACACACACACACACACACACATGCAGAGACGAGCAGACAGAAACAGCAGAAACACAGGAGCAACACAGGCTGGTGACAAACACACTGTGACCTTTTCTTACATGGTACAGTTATCTGGTGAAAGCAGGACGGTGTAAAGGTCACACACTCCTGCTGCTGTGCTGCTGTGCTGTTTACTACATCAGAGTGGAAAAGCCTGGCCTTTACAACTGAAAACACCAGGGAACTTCCTCGGCTTTGGTTAGGAACGCAAGTTTTTAAGACTTTAAGGAACAAGGGAGCACCATCCCTCTACTAACTGACAGACAGGTTGGGAGAATCTCCACATCAGTCAATCACCCACATGTCAGCTTGTAAAGTCGTCTCTGATATTTAAGAATTTATCGGCTGATCAAGTCTAATTACCTAGTGCAGTGGTTCCCAAACTTTTTCTTTCGCGCCCCCTTTTTTTGTAGATCAGAAGTTTTTCGCTAGTGGTTAAATTTACAAGTCGATGAAGAACACCTGAATGCATCATTTCGCTCCAAGTAACCCACAGAACCCCATCAACTCAGGAACCAATCAGGCAAAATCATAGCAAAGCGAAGGAAAAAGATAGATGAAAACAATACAGGAGACCATTATAAGTAAGTAAAGTCATAAAATAGATCAATCTTAGACAGACAGTGTGTGTCCCATGCAGAAATACACGGACAACCTTTGTTATATGATCAACAGAAGTGTGTGAATATGAAAATGCTCTTCCTGTCATTACTACACTGCAGCTTCTGGCTCTTTGGTGGTCATTATGAAGGATTCATGGTGATGTAGGAGCATTAAAGCAGCAGAGTGATCTACACAGAGGCCTCATAACCCAGACATTCTTCTTCATCTGGTTTTATCGTGTTTAAACTGCAGACTGGGGCCGGCTGGCTGCATCCTTTCATATTAAAACCCCCACACCCGTTAAAGACGCACCTGCTGTAAGTCATAAACGTAAATGAGCTCCTACATGAAACATCCAGAAACTCAATAATAGACTAAATACATGCAGGAGTCATGCATGCCACTGACAATTCATTTAGAATGGATTAACCAGGAGTCCTCTTTGTTTCTTTAATGTGCTCTTCTCAAAGTGGAAACCCAGCAGAACCCAAAGCTCATCCAGAACATCCTGATACCAGAACTAATCCCGCTGCTTTGATGTCAGTGTGCAAGGAGGAGACGTCTGCTAATGAGTTGATGAGGTGAAAAGTGTCATTTCAAAGGGAAAGATATGAAACCAGGCCGGGAGGAAGATGATGACATTCTCAGAGTCGAAGATGACCCTCCTTCACACACTCTTCACACTCATAACAGACAGCGGCGTGTCCCAGTGTGACAGCTCTCTCTCTTCCTGTGACCTTTCATCTCCGCCGATCAGCTCCGTCTCCGTGCAGAGGCGGATCAGAGCACTCTGGGTTTGAACCTCAGGCCTGGATTCTGTTCATGTCGGCCTTTTGATGAGGGGAGGAACGAGAAGGAAGAGAGGAGAAAGAGGAGAATGCAGCAGTTTGTAGATGAGTGTGATGAACTGTGAAGCAGAGGCAGGGGGGAGGGGGAGGAGGGGTGGGAGGAAGCTGTCAGGGTGTGAAGAAGCCGCTGTCACACACACACTCACACATCACAGGTTCACCAAACACCTCGTCAGACTGGCACCATAACAACAAGCTACCGGCTGGAGAATCTGCCTGATCGCCGCGTTTACTGGCGACTGTTCAGATCTTTACTGTGTGTGACGGCTCGGCCAATCAGGATTGAGAAGCGCACACATCCAGCCCAATACATTCAATTCACTTGTTGCAGCACAATCTAATTTGTAGGCGTGGCCACAGGCTGCACTGGTTTCCTTGCACAGATCTGAGATAAGAACACAAAGCCAGAACCACAAGAAGGACAAAAGGAACTGATTGCGCTTTTAAAAGGAAAACAGTAATGAAATAGAAATACAACAATTAGGAGGATAATGTGTGTGAGGGAAGCTGATCGCCCAAGAAAAGTCTGTTTGTACGTTGATGAAGACTGAAAGAGGTGTGTGTAGCTGCAGCTGATCAACGCGGTGCTGATTTTAAAGTAGCACTGTGTATAACTGCTGTTTGTGTAATTTGGGGAGAAATAATAGGAGTCAGAAGCAGTTAGAGCCTGCAGAGGGTAAACGCAGAGGAAGAGCACTACTGTATCTAAACGACAAGAAAAGGAAGACATATAGAGCACCGCACCCCACTCAGTGTGTGTGTGTGTGTGTGTCTGTCTGTGAGTCACCCCAACATGCACAGTGGAACACACACACAGACACACACACACACACACACACACACACACACACACACACACACACACACACACACACACACTAAAATAATGAGCACTTTGATTTCCCCTCAACCTCCGGTCTGAAAGTGCCGCATTCAATTTCCCTTTTTACAAAACGCTGCTCTGTAAAAGTACAAATTTGATGCGGGAGTACTCAACATACAGACATGTTTTCACCATGACAACCATTCGGAGAAACGCACATCTCTCTCTCTCTCTCGCTCCCTCCCTCTCTCTCTCATTGGAGGCGCGGATGAAGGAACAGAACAAATACAAATGCTGCTAAAGAGAAATGAGACTTTAGAAACAAATCCATGAAATATTGGAGCAGTATTCTTGTTAGACCGATGACCCATGTTGCTATGTGAGTGATAGTCCCTGCTTAAGCCCCTGGAGGGAGATAAGATCACTAATCATGGCTTCAAATGATCAACTAAGGAGACTTTACAAATGATATGATGTAATGAGCCAATTTGATCAAAAGTAGGCTTTACGTCTGCAGGCTGGGAAACTATAGGTGTTACTTCAGGTCAGGTCATAAAGGTTTGTGGTCTTTGTCACATTTCAGGATATTTGTTTACGTCTCGACCCGTTTAGTTTAGTTAAAACTGTGTCCCAACATTGATTTACGCTGCACATAATGTGGAACAACACCAATCTGAACAGTGAGTCCAAGGACTGTGAATGTGAGGCCACGGCTGAGGGCTCAGAATGATGCCACACAAAGCTGAACACCCTCCAGGGCTGCACACACACACACACACACACACACACACACACACACACACACACACACAGCCTCTGCTCCCCAGCACCAGGCTCCATTTTATCTCAGATTATTTCAGTACAGCACATATGATGCTGTTAAGGTGCTGTGTGTGCGTGTGTGTGTGCGTGTGTGTGTGTCAGTGAGCCTAGTACCACACTTATTTAACACCCTCCTCTTAAGTGATAATCTATTCCCTGACACCTACTTTTCACAGATCCCGTCACGAGTGTGTATCAGCGTATGCTCGTCCCGTTTGGCTGACTGGAGTGCCGCCTGGACACACACACACACACACACATACACACACACACACACACACACACACACACTTTTAACGCTAAGAGAAATACGTGTTAGATGGTTTTCTCTACATTATCCTGGATTCCTTTCCTGATGATAAGGACCACCTGTCTGCTAAACCACAGTCACTCTCATATGAAGCAGCTCTTATTAGACGTGTACTCGTACTCAACAGAGTATCCAAAAATACACCCACAGCTCCACTGTAGTAGATTCACCAGTGCCAGCAGCAGAAAGGCTGCTCCCCCTTTCTCTCCCTCCCACTTCCCTCCCTCCCTCCCTTCCTCTGTTACCCTCTGCCTCTCTTTTTTACTCACTCACTCTCTCTCTTTCTCTCTGGCTTTGCTTGCTCTCAGTTTCTTTCGCTTGCTTCCCGTCAGCAATTGTTGTGTTACTTGTGTCTCCTTCATCCACATTTTCACCTCTACTTTCCTCCCTCTATCTCTATCTATCCAGTCTCTCTCTCTCTCTCTCTCTGTCTCTCTCTCTCTCTCTGTCTCTCTCTCTCTCTCTCTCTCTCTCTCTCTCTCTCTCTCTCTCTCTTCACAGGTCAGACTCACCCTCCATCTCTACCCAAACGCTGAACCTCCCTCTGCTCCCTCTCTCCATCTGTTTCTCCTATGCATCGCTCTGTGACTGAGGGGAACTGGGACCTGACTCTCCCATCTTCCTCTCCTCCTCTGTCTCCACCTCCCCGTCCCTCTCTTTTCCCCTCCTTTCATCTTCTGGCTTCCTAACGGAGGGATAATGTTCTATTTCCAGCTGGTGATCATGGCTGGGACGGTTCTGCTGGCATACTACTTTGAGTACACGGACACGTTCCCCGTTCACGTCCAGGGCTTCTTCTGCTTCGACAAGACCTTCTCCAAGCCGTACCTTGGTCCGGACGACACCAGCAAGATCCCACCGGTGCTCATCTACTCGCTCGTCACCGCCATCCCCACCTTCACGGTAAGCGTTACTGTGTTATTGATTTATAAATGTGTGAGTTAAAGGAGAGAGAGAGAGAAAGAGAGAGAGAGAGAGGTGTGTGTGTGTAAGGGCAGTGATAATGTTTGTCTATGCAAACAAAAGTTGTGAAAGTAGCCTGCAGCTCAGATATTGAGTATGTTCAGGATGTGTGTGTTGCTTTGGTGGACAGACTGGTTTGTTCTGATCCCTGGGTTCTGGCAGCGTTTGGATCAATCATGTGTCATCAGATCATCTCTGGTTTCCCTGCTGAAGCACTGATGTAGTGAGCAGATTGGTGAGCTGCATGGAGGATACCCCCTCCATCCTAGACTTACGTGTGTGTGTGTGTGTGTGTGTTGGTGTGTGTGTTTGTGTGTGTGTGTGTGCGTGAGTGCGTGCAAGTGTGTGCGAGCGTGTGTGTAGAGACAGTGACAGTGAGAAAATAAACATGAAGCAATGCATGTAACGGTTGATGGTGTGTGTGTGTGTGTGTGTGTGTGTGTGTGTGTGTGTGTGTGTGTGTGTCTTGGATAGGGGGTGTAGCTGAGCCCCTTGTGAGTTGCGAGGCAGTAAGCATGAAATCCGTAACACCTGGCACCGGACTCTGAGCACACACAGAAAGATGATTGCACCTCAAAAACACAACGGAGCAAAAAGCGGCGACGGAATGCCGTTCATAACCACAATACAGAGCAACGACAGAGCGTCCAGATGACATCCACAGTGTCCCACAGACATGAAACACAATCCAGCACAGATATGTCCAGATCTCCTCTCCAGAACTCTGTACACACTGTAGGTGTTAGGGAACCAAGAGGATTGTGGGAACACTCTAATGTGCACTATAATGTGATCTGTATCCAGACACGAGGCAATATGATCCGCTAGTCTGACTGTGATTGGATGTTTTCCAATTGGAATCTATAGAGATAAAGTTTGGCTACTTCTGGATCAATAAAGGTTCTTTTGAATCAGGGGGCGTGGCTTTCTATTGCTGTTGGACCTTCACAGCCATAATTCACAACAGTAAGTTATTGATTATATGTATTAATGGTTCTGCAAAGACAATAGCGCAAGTTTATACAAGTTTCAGTGAGAGCTTTGGAAGTATCAGCTAGTTTGTGTAGCTAGGCAACATGGCTGGATCGACTGTGTTTTCATTTTAAAAGATCTTTTCAAAGTGCAAGCCCAAAGGAGAGACCCGTCCCAGCCCAGGTCACACACACGGAACCGTACAGTAATTAGCCACCGCTGCATCTGGGTCAGCATCAGATTCCTCCCAGACCAACAGAGGGCACTCTACCTGCCTGTCAGCTCCCTGGAGGGCCCCAACTTCTAATTAAAAATCATCAATCATGTTTAGAAGTCTCCTTATAAGGAGGCGGTGGGCTGCTTGGAAGCTGAGACAGGACAGAGGGGACGTGACTTCCTCCCACCCCCGTCTGGAGATCACATCTTTAATACACTCTTTATGTGCCGCTTCAGTAAAGACACTTCACTCTCTGTGTTGCAGATATTTACATTATTATTATTATTATTATTATTACGATCATTTGGCAGACGCTTTTTATCCAAAGCGACTTACATTACATTACCACCCTTCGCAGAGGGGGGAGCAATTGAGGGTTCGGTGCCTTGCTCAGGGGCACCTCGGCAGGGGCTCGAACCAGCGACCCTCCGGTTCCCAAGCGGAAGCTCTACCCACTGAGCTACTGCCTCCCTTACAGATCAGATCAGATTTGTCCTTATAATCATTGTTGTTGTGCTGGAGCTCTTATGCTCTTTAAACCATGACCTCTAATCTAAAGAATATAAAGTATATACAAACAAAATGCACCTCAAGGGAAAGTGCTGTATCTGGAAGTTCACACAGACTCAGACGCTCACACAGGCACTGGATGTTGGTTCATTTGGAGGGCGTCTTGAAAGTTTGCTTAAGGGACCTTAGAAGCCACTTAAGCCTCAGGTCGGTTCACTTGTATGGAGCAGATTCGCTCAGACAGCAGACCTGCATCAGCTCTTCCCCTTCATCGGCTCACTTTTGTCTTTTTCTGTGGCTGTAAACCTCTTGTGACGTTTTGCACCTGCAGAATAAATCTGAAAATGTGGGGAATCAATAATGTCAGCATGTATGTACACACACACAAACACAGACACATACACACACACACACACACACACACACACACACACACACACACACACACACACACAAACACACACACACTGAATATGTGACAGAGATTACATTATATGATCGCAGCAATAACAATAACAATCACATCATTCAGACTCAAATAAGACATAATAATAGTTCTGGCGTCTCTGAGTGCTGATAATGACTACAGAGAGCAGCTAACAGCGCCCACATGCTGAGAGGTCTCATCACTCCTCAGGGTGAAATGTGTTGATTGGGAGCTGTGACAAAACATGGGTGTTTGGAAAGGTCAGAGAGGTCAAATATGAGCTGGGTGAGAAGGTGTTTTGGGGCAGGGGGGCAATCTGGAGAGCCAATCAAGTCCAGATAAAGTCAATCCATAGGTTATAAATGTTCTTATACGTGGCAACAGACATATTATGGATGAAAACACCATAATAGCTCTATAATTATAGCACTTTACTGGTGAAGATGAGGCTGTAATCGTACAAAAACAGAAGTATGGTGATGTGAATGCAGTGCAGGAGCGTTTGGGGAACCGGAGGGTCGCCGGTTCGAGTCCCTGCCGAGGTGCCCCTGAGCAAGGCACCGAACCCTCAATTGCTCCCCCCTCTGCGAAGGGTGGTAATGTAATGTAATGTAAGCCGCTTTGGATAAAAGCGTCTGCCAAATGCTCGTAATGTAATGTAATGTAATGTGTGTGTGTGTGTGTGTGTGTAAGGGTGTGTGTGTGTGTGTGTGTGTGTGTGTGTAAGGGTGTGACTGAGAGGCCCTGAGGCTTCCTGTTGGTGTCCTCAGATCATCAGTGGGCTGTCAGTAAAGCGGCCCCATGTCTCACCCACCGGCTCCCTGACCTCACGCCAACCCCAAAAGAAAACTCTCACATTCACGCACAACAGCACACACACGGATCAATGCCTCTCCGTCTCTCCCTCCCTTCCACCTCTTCCCTCTGTCAATTTTCTCTTTTCAGCTTTGGCCTCTTACTTACTCTTCCCCTGCCCCTCACTCTAACACCCATTTGTTTTCCACCCGACACACACACACACATACACACACACACTGATCGGTCCAGTATGCTGCTGACCCAGGTTAATGAGACAGATGGCAGGGTGGACCTCTGAGGCGGGGAGGAGAGCGTTGCTTGCTGCTGCCACAGCCTCTCTCCCTTTCTGTTGTAGAAGATGGAGAATGGGAGGAAAACCTTACAGCTCATTACAATTCACAGGAAAGAAACAATTCCAATATTCTCTCTCTCATAGTTCAGAGAGAGAGAACAGATAAGGATGCACACTTCAAAGTGGCTCAGCTCTCTGCTCTACCTATCTGTGATATCTGTACACATTTACCACACTCCTCTTGCTTCCCACTCCCCCGTTGGAACACAATCAGCTTTCCATCTAACTGTAGGCGAGGAAAATCACCAAAGCCGGCACGAGCTCGCCTCCCTCTCCTGTTTCTAATCAGATCATCGAGCGATCTCATCGTTCCACTGGCCACTTCTTATGTCTGATGTCACCTCTGCCCTGTTCATCTCTCCAGCGTCTTTGTTTTATCCCTCTCCCCCACCGCCCTTCTTCTTCTTCCTCTCTTCCTGCCTCTAGATTGCTGTATAGTTGATCTCTGTGTACTGTTTGCCTGACAGGCCTGGAGGCTGTCGTTGCATCAACCCTTACAGGCTGCATGGAGTGGCTGTGACACGAGAAGGGAACCTAACAGAAGCTGTCAGTTCAGCTTTTTTAGCTTTGATGGGTTTTGCAGTCAGGCAGAGAGCAGAGACACCTCAGGGGCCTTGCATGGCTGCTGGAGTGCCACGCTTCACTCAGCACCTCAGAGATCTCTGACAAATGCCCAATCTGCATCCACAGCAGGGGTGGAGCCCCGCTTCTCCACTCTTGCGGCTCTTGTGCTTGTTTGTTGTTATTTTCTTCCCACCATACATCTGTCTCATTTCCTGTTTATTTTCTCCTGTCTTTTTTTTTTTAATCCCCTCTCCATTTTGCCTCTCTTCATTTCAATTTTCCCCCTCTTGCCATAATTACTGCAATTGCAATTTGGATGAGCTGCAGAACTCATTTTCTTCGAGTGTCGTCGTTGTCGTCCTTGTGGCTTATTTATTGCTGTGCTTCATATATTTGTTTATGAATCCTTTTACGTCTGCATGGAATCCAGGTCACAGATGAACGGGTGGGAGAGTGGGGATGAAGTCTCCAATATAGAATCAAATGACCAAGGAGGAGGAGGAGGCACACATCCCTGCACGTGTGTTATATTTGTTTTTAAATGGTTGTAACTCATTAAGCAAAACAAAGAATTCAAAGAAGACCAAAATAGTCTGTGTTCTCTAAGCAGGAAGGAGAATTGGTTGGACGTGTTTTCTCCCCTCAGCAGTTACAGTCAGGCTGAGATATCAGGGATTCATATCAGGAGTCTTAAGAGAGATCTTTGCCTCGGGGGGCCGTGCACAAAGAGCACTGACTCTGAGTCTGTATCACTGCATCTGCGAGTCTGCTTCACATGAAACCACGTAAAAGTTCCTCTGTTTAAAGGAGACGGAGCTTTAAAACTCAGATTTTACTGCGATTCATGCGGTAAATTGGCTTTTTCTATCGTCATGGTAATTACCAGTATGCACTTTCTCTCTGCATGCTTTCCCTCAATGGGCAGACGACACTGAGATGATCGGACCCGTCATGTGTGCTCTTACAACAGAAGAGTGTGAGTAGTGGCCTTTGAGCAATTCATAGGTTGACAGATACAGAGTGAGGAAGCACAGGGAAGGTGAGGCAAGAAACGGAACAGGAGAGGAAAAACAAAGGCACGGAACCTATTTTGGGGGTAAACACTGAACTACAAAAGAGAGAGAGAGAAGATAAGGGTGATGTAACACATGGGGAAGGAGGTTTAGCTGCTAAAAGAATAAAAATAAAGGATCAAACTCCACTGCTTGGAGGATGAAGCCTGACAAATGCCTGAACAGATTCTCAGCAGACTAACACTGTTAACATGTGCAGTCACACTTTGTTCAATGGAATGAAGGGTGTCATTGTGTGTGTGTGTGTGTGTGTGTGTGTGTGTGTGTGTGTGTGTGTGTGTCTCCCTTCATTTGTGCACATTTATACGCATGAGCTTTTTTTTTGCCACATGCATGCGATAAAAATATCCTGCTCTCTTCACTGTCTTCATCTTCATCAAGTCGCACACACACACACACACTCATCAGTAAAGGTGATGATGATGTACACACACATACCATTCCCTTGCCAGATCTCACACACTACACTGTGCTGCAGACACTGATGCTGCTGTCGATGGTTACCGTTAATTAAAACTTCAGGAGTGAAGACCACACCTTCAGATGAATGTGAGAGATAGGAATGTTGTAGAGAAGAACTCTGAAGAAGGGAAGCTGGAGGTGGAGCTGGAGGTGGAGGTGGAGCTGGAGCTGGAGCTGGAGCTGGAGGTGGAGCTGGAGCTGGAGCTGGATCTGGAGCTGGAGCTGGAGCTGGAGCTGGAGGTGGAGCTGGAGCTGGAGCTGGAGCTGGAGCTGGAGGTGGAGGTGGAGGTGGAGCTGGAGGTGGAGCTGGAGCTGGAGCTGGAGCTGGAGGTGGAGGTGGCTCAGGCCTGCAGGCACATGGAGGTCTGGAGAAAGAGAAAGATCAAAGAAAAGGAGAGAGAGAGAAGGTTGACTACAGGTAGTGATTGACAGATGGGTGAGGAACTATAAGATAACTCCTCCATGTTTCTCTCTCCTCCCTCTCACTGCTGTATGCTCGCTCTCCACCTTCACTCCTTCTCCTCTTTTTACTTCCTCTCTCCATTTGCTGTTATTGTTGTTATTGTTGTAGTTGTGTATTTGTATTTTACAGCTGAGTCTTGACTGAACAGACCAGCAGAGACCATCAGAGTGCTTTCTCTTAATCGCCTCATAAACGGTCGTCCACAGTGTGACGGTGCCCTGAACATCCCTCAAATTGACGCTACTGATTAACTGATTAACCCCTTCCTCCCCTCTCCTCGGCTCATAACGGTGTTTAGAGGGTTGCCATGGAACCCCCCAATAGGCTTGTGTTTCGCTAATGGATGAAAGAAGTGGACTGGGCACAGACTCACAGCGCCGCCACACCAACCAGGCCCCTGCTTGTTATTAACTCGTCTGACTGGAGCGGAGTCACTCCACCTTGGAACGCCATCATTTTCCTTTTTTCCTACTCTGCCTTTCCCTTTAATTCCGGTCTTCCCAAGTGCTCCATCTCTTCAGAGTGCAGCAGAATGTCAAGCACTGTCACTGTGGGTGATAAAGGAAGGAGTATATTAAATATGGAAAGAGGAGGAATGAGGTTGATTGGTTTGTGGAGCAGGATCAAAGTTAAAGTGGCTCCCAAGACTGTCAGGGCACACGGAGCCTGTCAGAGTGATTTAAGTGCAGCATAGTTGTAGATAGTTATATCTCACACTCATAAATGGAGTTTAAGTTTGCCACTTTTGGCAGTACGGGCGTTCGAGCAGCCGAGTCTCTCAGCTGCAGTCCATTAAGCAATCATCGGTCTGTAGAGACGCTGCTGTTCACATTCACAGGGAGGGAACTGAAGTCTGTCACCTGAGCACAAACCCCTGCTGCCACACAAAGCCTCACAAAGAGAGGAATGAAGCAGGGACCTCACAGAAACAAGGAGTGCAGAGAGGAGTGAGTGTTCATCTGTATACAGCCTGGGAAATCATGTGTAACAAAACAGATAATGAGTGTGGTAACTCATTACGTTCATGTGGAAGGTGAGCTCGTCTTACTGAACACTCATTCATGCCTGAGAACACTGCAGAGCCTCAGTCTTTGATAGAATCTTACTATTATGACTGATAATGCTTCAAAATCACAGCAGGAAACGGACCACCTCACATTCTGCTTAATGTGTGGGGCTTATGCATCAAAACAAAGAATAAACACTCATAATCTGCAGTTTATGTGGATTGGAGATACTGAGCTTTAATAATATAAACACATTCTGCACTTCTATCCCTTTTTTATTCATTTAATTGACTATATTTTGAGTATAATTTCAATTATGACGGTTGCGGGGCGACAGCATGGTCACTTGTGTCTTTTCAGAATAAGAATAAGATGATTTTAATGTCAGCAGCTCATTTTAGCAGCATGCAGATGGATCTAAATGAAGAGTTACAGACATGGAGCCAGAAATCACGTCGCGACAATCATTTCAGCTCATTCATAACGCTTCCCTTATGCTTATTAGCACACCAGTGTGTTGTTGCCAGGGCGACAACCAGCACGTTGGTATGCTGCTACATATATAAGAGCTTCACGTTATAGGATGTTAAAGCAAAATGAACAAATCAGCTAAAGAACCCTGATGTTTGTGCTTTAGAGCTGAGAGCTTTAAGTCAGGAGATCTGGGTCTTTAAGTCCTGTGTGGGGTGTGGTGCATTGTGGGGGATGTTAAAAACAGAGAGGCAGACACATTATGAATGAGGTGCGGCCCCACTACTATGTTTTTGAAATCAAGACTTCCCCTTTAAATGAAGCCACTAATCAACTGAATAGCTTTCTGGTGTAATTTGCAATAAATATTTTCATCCGTTTGCTCTATGTCTTTCTTCCTGTGCTCAGATTCTTGTCGGGGAGCTGTGCGCCTTCTTCACCAAGGCCGAGGGAACCCAGGAGAAGACCATTGTCACCGCAGACTGCTGCTACTTCAACCCCCTGCTGAGACGCATCATACGCTTCCTAGGTGAGCTCATCGTTCTTTACGCGCCGGCACAACGGGGCGTTTCTGTCTCTAACTGGGAGACTGAGAGATCAATGAAGAAGGAGCTAACAAGGGAAATAGAATACCTGGATGCAAACCTGTTAGCTGTAGGAGTGTGTAACTTGCAGCATGTTGTGTAAGTGTGTGTCACAGGGCAGGGTTAGGATCCTGGGAGAACACACTTGTGCACAGGTAGTGATCAAAGACTTCCACTGATAATAATATTAATGATGTGTGCACGGTGATGTTACATTTCTCACACATGACAAACTTCCACCTAACTCTAAATCTCTCCTCTCTCTCTCTTTCTTGTATCTTCACTTCCATCTCTTCCATCTATTTTTAAATCTTTCCTCCCCGGCCCGCTTCTCTCTCCGCTCCACGCTTCATCTACCACCCAGGCGTCTACGCCTTCGGCCTGTTCACCACCACCATCTTCGCCAACGCCGGACAGGTGGTGACAGGAAATCAGACGCCTCACTTCCTGTCCGCCTGCCGACCCAACTACACGGCGCTGGGCTGCCAGTCCAGCCTGCAGTACATCACAGAGCGCCGCGCCTGCACCGGCAACCCGCTCGCCGTCCTGTCTGCGCGTAAATCTTTCCCATCCAAGGACGCGGCGCTCAGCGTCTACTCTGCTATGTACACAGTGGTAGGTTGAAGCTCGGGGAAGGAGACATGTTTGCTTTCTCTGACACCTTTTCATTCATCAGAAGGTTTGTAGATAGATGTCAGAGGAGGAGGGAGACTGTAGTTACAGATGGAAGTTGTGTTATAGAAGTACAGAAGTTGAGCTGTTCATTGTATTTGTACTTATCTTAAGGGTCTCTGATACAAAGTAAGAAACCTTTAAGCATATTGTTTTAATTTAATCTCATGCAAATCTCCAGGAAGAGGACAGGAAGTGAAGATTCAAGACAAATATAAGATCTTACCTTACTATAATCTGCTGAATAAGTCTTTGCATTTTCTAAATTAAACTATCAAGTAAACAAAGGGAGGAAATGTTTGAGGAAAGATCCTTTGTGTGCATAACCTTATCAGGTTGTCATGGTGATTTCAGTGCGTACATGCTTGTGTGTGTGTGTGCCTGCATGGCTGCCTGTATTTGTTGTGTGTGTGTGTGTGTGTGTGTGTGTGTGTGTGTGTGTGTGTGTGTGTGTGTGTGTGTGTGTGTGTGTGTGTGTGTGTGTGTGTGTGTGTGTGTGTGTGTGTGTGTGTGTGTGTGTGTGTGTGTGTGTGTGTGTGTGTGTGTGTTTGTGCGCGCGTCCTCCTCCTCTTCAGATGTACGTGACGCTGGTGTTCAGGACCAAAGGCACACGGCTGACCAAGCCCACCATCAGCCTCACGCTGCTCTGTCTGGCCCTGCTGGTGGGCGTGGTCAGGGTGGCCGAGTACAGAAACCACTGGGCTGATGTCTTAGCGGGATTCTTCACCGGAGGAGCCATCGCTGTGTTTCTGGTGAGGAAGATGGGGGAGGGGGGTGTTTAAGGCAGGGCAGGTTAAAGGTCACGCTACTAACTTCCACTCTCTCTCTTATTCTCCTTCTCTCTGTCTCTCCCTCCCTCTCTCTCTCTCTCTCTCTCTCTCTCTCTCTCTCTCATCCCTCAGGTGACTTGTGTGATTAACAGCTTCCAGCAGCTGCAGCCCCGCCCCGCTCCCCCCCGGCCTCAGCGCCCTGAGTCGGTGCTGGGGATGCCCATGGTGACGCTGCCCTGTGTGGAGAGTCCACTCGAAAAGTTAAGTGGCCCTCAGGTAAGGGGCGGGGTCGGGGGGTGAGGTCGTAAACGTGAGAGCAGCAGGATACACACCCCGCGTCCCCTCACCTGAATCCTTTGTGCTCCATTTCCTGCCAATCTGAGTTCACACAAACTCCTAATCTCCTAATCCCAACAAGAACACCAGAGTAAAGGAGTTCTTTCACATTTAGAGGGAAGCTCTGGACTTTGTGAAGCATTTGGTGGGTGGAGTGCAATGAATTCAGCTCATGCCTCAAAGATCTAAACGTAAAAGAGAAAGGAAAGTGACAGTAAAAGGGAACAGCCGGTCTCCCTTCGGTGTGTAGGTAACATTCTCTAAACCCATCCTGAGGCCTCAGCAGCTGTCACAGTTTAAGAAGCACTTTGAAAAAACAAATGAAGCTAAATCAGTGAGATTTGACCAATATGGCCGTCACCTTCCTCTTCCTCTGAGTGTTTGTATATGTGTGTGTTAGAGCGATGCATTCTGCCATTTGCTGCAGTTTCTTGAGCCCTAGTCTGATTCCAAACTCGTCCAATCACATCAGATCTTACATTAACCTTGAATTTATAATAACTTTTGATTGTTTACTGACTTTTTGGAGCTTTTTCACCTAAAAGTTCACTCAAAACAAACACAGGCCTGTAGCATTGGAATGCATGGACACAGTGGGACGTCTGCTGTCTGTCTGTCTGTCTGTCTGTCTGTCTGTCTCACTGTCACTAACCCTCACTTGCCTCTTTTCCTGTCTCCCACTCTGCTGTCCTCTGGCTCTGTCCCCTTGTCCCTCACGCTCCTCCAGCACCCCGCACTCTCCTCTACCTCCCCACCTTACAACACCTACGTTCAACCATTCTAACCAACTGTAACCCTTCTCCTCCACTTGCTGTCTCTCCGTCCCCCCGTCCCCCCATGGCCTTTTTCTGTCCCGGTCTGTCCATCTGTCCCCTCTCTCCCTGCGCCATCTCGGACATTGCTCTTGATTATTATTTCTTCACTTTTCTCTCTCCTTCGCCCCCGTTCTCTCTCTCTCTTTCTCTCTCTTTCTTACCGCTCTCTTTCCCCTGCAGACTCTGCAGGGATCTCCGTTCACCGAGATCACATGACCATCAGCCCTATCGGTTCCCCGCAACCCCCGATGTCCTCATACCGTCCCGCTCCATTTCCAGCGAAGTCTAGACCAGCCTGAGCAGCCCTCGTCCCGCAGCACAGCACATCCAGCAGGGCGATACACAACGCTGCAACGCGCCTATTCTACGCAGGTCTAGACCTCCTGAGATACAGACAACACACACAGGCACGCACGCACACACACACACACACACACACACACACACACACACACACACACACACACACACACACACACACACACACACACACACACACACACACACACACACACACAATCCAACTGCCCCCTCCTATGTCCAAACCTCGGGGAACCGATAGGTGAACTCTACTCAGACTCTCCCTTTGCTGGACTCTCAGTAAAGTAAAGACTCTTTGATTTTTCAGTGTCAGGTTCTTTTTCCTTTACTTTCTCGGTCATTATTCTGTTTTTTTTTTAAGACTTTTGATTTGATTGCTCTTTACTTGAGCACAGATGAGCCAACATTTCATCTTCAGTGCTTTGCTCTGCAAGGAAAAAAAAGCACATAAAACTGTGACCTCTGGAAATGTTGTGTTTGCATTGAGAGCCGAGCAGGAAGTGTGACTCCCAGGGCGCAGCTGAGACGGCAGCAGGTTGCCATGTTGGACCAAATGAAGCCACTACAGGATACATGTGCTCAGCAGACTTATTCACAAGGAACATCCTGTTAGCACACACACACACACACACACACACACACACACACACTAATACTTCAGTGGAAAAATGCTCCATTGCCGGCAGAGTTTTACTTTAAATAAATCCTCAAAAGTATAAATGTAACTTAAGTACAAATAAGTAAAATACAGTAGTATTGAAGAAGAGTATCAGACAGCTGATGGGCTGATAGAGCTGCAGTTTGGGAATGTTTGTGGCAGAGAAGAGAAGAAGGAAAGAATGAAGGGTCAATGGAAGGAATAAAAGAGGGAAAGAGAGAAAGGGAAGAGTCAGGGAGGAAAGAGTGATGGCATTAGGAAAAGAAAAAGAAAAGCATAGATGGAAGCAAGAAAGGAAAGATGAAGAGCTGTCAGATAGTAAAGTAAGAAAGTATCACAAAATACTTTGCTTACTTTGCTTTAAGACATGTGCTCAGCTACTTGCTTGAGGTTTACTTAAAATCAAAGGATCTTTTTTGAGTTCAATCCTTTTTTTCATGTTTCTATCACTCCTGGCTGCTCCATGTTTTGCCAAACTGTTGTGCAGAACACAAACAGATGTGCGAGGCAAAACAGCCGAGTGACGCAACCAAATAAAGAGCAAATATTGAGCCTTTTCTACGTGACTATAGCAACAAGGAGCCTTTCTACCAAACCTAACGTCATTTCTACAATCCTCTGGAATTCTGGGAAATCCCTTTCTTTTGTGACACACTCCTGTCATCGCTGTGATTCATTTCTGAAGAGATTTGATGAATATATTTATTTATTAAGATGTCTATGTACTGTAGATAGGATGTGATTTTGTCTCGCACACTCCCTCCCATCCATCCCATGTTTTTATTATATATCGTCCTCTATACACACAGGCGCGCACACACACACACACACACACATACACACACACACACACACACACACACACACACACACACACACACACACACACACAAACACACACCTTTGTACATGTTAAATGTATTCCAAATCTACATGCTCACAGGCACAAACACATGCACACACACTTCCTGTCTAGCTCTTAGTCGTCTCCCTCTCACGTCCTGTCTCACTTTCTTACACTGACACCTCTTTGTAATCATAATGTAAATACAAGCTCCTTTTTTCTATTGAGAGTGGGATTTTTTTACACACAAGCGTCAACAACAGTCAGTGTGGTAGATTTGGCAACTCTTGTTTTTCGTGATGATGGTGATGATGATGATGGAGCAGTGTGGATGAAGGTGCGGACACACCCTGAGACAACACTGGCCTGGTTGAGGAGATGTGACACATAAACACGATTCCTCCTCCTTTATGTCATCGAAGCTGTTTACCTGTGAGAGAGAGGAAGAGGAGATTTACTGGGCATCTTGCACTTTGACGAAGTTTGCATTTGACCTTTGTGTCAGCTTTGTGACCTTTCACACGTCACTTCTTTATTTCTTCATTATTCTCATTTATCTGCAGCCTGTAAAGTCCTAATAAAGCAGAAATGCCTTAAAGAACCCCGGAGGAAAAGCTCACTTACCTGGAAACCCTTTTTATGACGTACATTTACAGTGAAACGTATCTACAGGGTCGGTGCCAACCTTTGATAGGTGCAAAATCTCAGCAATTCTACCAGCGAGGTGGAGAAGCCACAGTACCTTCAGGGCAGAATCGTTTCTCCTTTGGTTCCAGTGTCAATACTTTCCTGTAAAACCTTTAATAATTCATGATTTTAAATCCAGGAACAGATACAATGTAGCTGACTGACATGTGAATAAGAAGCAACGCTCTCCCTTCAGATCTGCAGCTCTGGAGGAGGAACACGTCTCCTTTGATGGCGTCGTGCCGTACCTACCCGTCTGTTTTGTAAAGATTTTGTGTAACGAGAACAATAAATGGATATTGCAATAAGAAAAGCTTTCTGTGTTTGGATGTTTGGTGTTTCGGGGCTTTAATGCTGCGTCTACATGTGTACACACAGATGTAGACTGTGTGTGTGTGTGTGTGTGTGTGTGTGTGTGTGTGTGTGTGTGTGTGTGTGTGTGTGTGTGTGTGTGTGTGTGTGACGTTCTTCGCAGCACACGTGCAACAGGTGAGTGTTATATTACTGTAAAAAACTGATTTGTATTATTTTATCTTTTTAATCTTTGGTTTAAGAAGTCATCGAAGTGAAGTGGTTAGTTTGGGGTGTCTGGTATGGTTTGGGCTCAGCCAGGATTCAGTTGTGAATGTAGGTCACGTGAAAAAAACTAAAGACAAGAAAGAAAACTTTATTTACACTGCACATGCTCAGTTATGCCTTCAGGTCACACGTCAAACAGTCACTTCTATGAAATATGGAAGGAAAACTGGTGGATGCTGATGACTTGAATTACTTGAAATCTGATTTGGTTTGTTCGTTTTTATTGTAAGGGTACAAACGCTTTTAGCCACGTCTGTATTCCCCAACACTTTACAGTGAGGCATCGTCTTAAATATCTTTATCTCTTGTAAACTTTGTCTTTGTGCTAACTAACTCTACAGCCAATAACTTTCAGGGCACATTCACTGCATGTCTTCCATTTAGCTGGAGGCATTTACTTATGTTGCCAAGCCCAATATCTGCAGAATGCTACACCTTACATCAAAACCATGTCAGTGAAGGAGTTTGGATGAAATCACCTCAAACAAGTCTGGCTTGAGGCAGAAATGACAGCACACCAGTGTGTGTTTGCTGCAGTAGAGTGTTTATTGAGTAAATAGAGAGACGCAGAAAGCTGCTGGTCTCAGCAGAGAAGCTGGAACAAAGTCCAAGAGATCAGCTGATCTTCATCCCTTAACGCATACAACATGGTATCGTTTTCCACAGGGGGTGTCGGCCCACATTCCATAACCTGCAAAGAAACACATACATCACCTTCAGAGATTTTACAGAGAAAATCATCAGTCATATAAACCTTTGATGGTTTTAATGAGACATAAAGTGTACATGTCACACACACACACACACAGACACACACACACACACACACACACACACACACACACACACACACACACACACACACACACTCACACACACACACACACACACACACACATTGTGTTTGTGTCTTACATCAGGTTGTGGTTTATTTGGAGGTACAACCCTTAAAAACCCTCCCAAATATGTGTTTACATGTGGCTCACAAACACACACACACACACACACACACACACACACACACACACACACACTTAAGGTTAAGGTTTGTTTGATCTGGGTTATGAGTTTGTTTTCAGACTTACGCTTATAATTGGTGGTTGTACATTCACTGGTCCTCCAGTTATTCGGTTCCCCTTTCATCCAGCTTGTGTAGCTGAATCTGGAGTGGTCACTCCACCTCCATCCGTGCCCCTCCTGAACAGAAAGCACCAATCAGCCCACAGAGCAGTAACCTCAGCTGACCTCTACATCGACTCAGGTCCATTTGTTCTTTTCCCCATCCACCAGCCCCCCCATCATCTACCACCATCCATCTATCTATCTTTTATTCTTTTTTTCTTACCCTTGTGGCTCCGATCCAAGCCTGAACTCTTCTCCGAAAGTGTTGGTAAGTCAGACAGGTCAGTTCACGATTTTGTCTCGCATTGTGAACTGACACCACTTTAGCTCCATTTCTGCGGCAGACAAACTGCAAACACACAAACACAAATGAGAAGATGCACTGTGTTTACACAATGAGCTCATACTTTCTGTGAAATAGCACGCCAATGTGTGTGTGTGTGAGTGTGTGTGTGTGTGTGTGTGTGTGTGTGTGTGTGTGTGTGTGTGTGTGTGTGTGTGTGTGTGTGTGTGTGTGTGTGTGTGTGTGTGTGTGTGTCTGTGTGTGTGTGTGCGTGTGTGTGTGTGGGGAGGCAGTGGCTCAGTGGGTAGAGCTTCCGCTTGGGAACCGGAGGGTTGCCGGTTCGAGCCCTTGCCGAGGCGCTCCTGAGCAAGGCACCGAACCCTCAATCGGTTCCCCCTCTGCGAAGGGTGGTAATGTAATGTAAGTCGCTTTGGATAAAAGCGTCTGCCAAATGATCGTAATGTAATGTGTGTGTGTGTACGTGTTTGAGTGTGTGTGCATGTTGCATCACTTTTGCTGTCTTGAAGTTGGCTTTGGCGAAGATTTTCATGCAGCGCCGTCTAGAAAACCTCAACCACCCACCGCCACATTTAACCGAATGATAGAACACACATCTTGGACTATCCGAACGATTACGATGTATAATGACTCTATGACCATGAGTACGACGAGGCCGGGGTCGAATAGATATATCCATTATCTTACCTACACACAAGAAAAAAAGAAAAGAGAAAGGAAAAAAGTACAAGGAGTTGCATTAAAAACACAAAAACATTCTACAACGATGCTCCACTTGCACATCTGATGTCAAAATGATCATTTGCTATGCTGACTCTGTAAACACACTGTTGGTTAATTAGGAAATAAACATGAATTGATCATTACACAAGGTGTGTTTTCATATAGTGAAATGAATGTACACAGTTATGAACCCATACAGAGAACAGCTGTTGAATAATGAGGAGATTATTTCTATGATCTAATAGATCTTATCATTCCCTATCAGCTGGCTCCATGCTGACATGATGGCAGCACAGTAACACAGAGTTCATACTTCCTATGCAAGTCTAGAGTCTCTACAACGTGTTTTAATGACAGCTGACAGCATGTGTACATTGTGTAGCATATCTATAATCTGAACTCACTGAACAGCATCTGCTCACAGATCTGGACACAGACCAGCATCACCATGAACCCCAGGACAAACTTCATGGCTCCAATTCTCTGAATCTGCAAACATTCCACAGTAAAGTCAGACAGCTCCTGGCTGGACCGACTGAATGAATATTTCATCTGCGTTTGGATCTAGATTTGCTCCAAATCCACGGAGAATCCTGGAAAAAGGCAACAAAACAATTGCAAAGCTCACCTATGATGTGTTGTTCTGCTTCTTCGTCTCTCCTGGTCTGAAGAGCAGCCAAACCCTCAGCCTGGTTAAATACTCTCACTTTTCCCTGTGGCAATGCAACTGCAATGAAAATTCTATTTAAATTACCTGTGTTCTGTTTGAGTATCGAACACGTGGCATTTTATTTCCACCGATTACAGAGGGGGTGAGCAGTTGGGGGTTAGGTGCCTTGCTCAGGGGCAACTTACCCTCTTCTCGCGTCCTGGAGAGAGAATCTCTTTTGTAATTTCCTCTCCCGAGCTTAGTGATTACTTGATTTTAAAAGTAACTAAGTTAGATTACAAGTTACTTTATTAGTTACTTTCAGCAGCCGTGTTTTTATAGCAAGAAAGCACTTTGTCGCCAGAACACAGTGTGTACAGCGAACTTTTATGTTGTCTTGTTCAGCCGACACAAACTGAAAATAATGACTGTACTTCCAGCACGAAGACGTGCATCTCTCCCTCCTTTGTTGTTTATATACGTTTGTGCAGCGTGGTATTACACGTGAGTTGCCCTCATGCTGAAAACGTGACATGTTGCACACATGATAATCCCCGAGACAAGAAGAGAGCACAGAATATAATATATATTACTTTATTATAGATTATAGATTACTCGTCACCTAGCAGTGATGCATTACTGGCATCACTGCTCCTGAGGTTTCTTCCTTTTTTTCCTTCTACATGAAGTGTTTCTCTGGAGTTTTTCCTGGTCTTCCTTGAGACCTTTGGGTTGGTTGTGAATGTTCCTGATATTGTGGGTCTGTAGAGGCCCTTGAGATTGGACTGTACAGATAAAATGGACTTGACTTGATTGACATGCTAACTCACAGTCTGAGCTCATTGTGTCAACACAGGTGTGTCTCTCTTACACGTCTTGTTTGCAGGCTCACTGCTGCAGGCGAGTGCAGCAGGTTTCACCTGATCAGCTGATCTGCTGCTTCTCCTTACATTGAACAAAACACTTCAGGTTCGGATCAGAGCCATTTGATTTCTGTTTAGAATGATCATTTATATTTCAGACCACCATAAACCTTGAACCTGGCTTAAAGGAAACATTTGTACTCAAGCTCTATTACATCATTGTATGTACTTCAGCCTCAACATTTCAAGCACAACAGTGTGTTTACAGAGTCAGCATAACTAGTTTGCCATCAGATGTTCAAGTGGAGCATCATTGTAGAGTGTTTTTGTCTTTTTAATGCAATTCTTGCAACTCCTTGTTCTTTCTAACTATAGTTTCTTTCTCGTGTTGAGGTTATGCATTGAAGGAAATTAGTCAACCTTTCCATCATAAGCACCATCATCGTGCTCATCATCGTCCTCCTCCCTTCAAACTGGCTGTGGGGCGATATGGCTATGGCTGGCGGAAGTTTACTAATGGGCCCTGCATGAAAATCTTCGACAAAATGGAACTCAAGTCGGCAACGGTAATTCAATACGCACACACGCACGCACACGCACGTGTGTGTGTGTGTGTGTGTGTGTGTGTGTGTGTGTGTGTGTGTGTGTGTGTGTTTGTGTGTCCAGCATGAGCAAAGTGCTGCTGCCTGGAATTTGAAAGCCCCAACCAGGTCCACAAATAACCCAGAAACAATCAATATCTATCATTCCAGGGCCTTGGATGCCCATTGATCCCTCAAGAATCTCCACCTTCAACCCAAACTCCTCCAAAGCCTGAAATTGTTGAGATTTGTTCTGTTTTGCATCCTTCACCAGGAAGCTGCTTTGACTTGTAAATGCACAATTCAGAGATAAGAGTTAAGATCACACTTAACCACTAAAATGTGGCCAAACCCTTTCAACCCTAAACCACAGAGCTGTGACTCACTCAGTGCTGCCATCCTGTGGTTACTTTCCTCTCATCCATCAACATGTTGGTAGATTTTGCTGAGGCAAGAAGCAGATACATGTTGATTTTCAAACCTCAGCATGAATAAATAAAAGCTCCATTCTCCTGTTGTTGTTGTTTGTTGTTGTTTGTTATCAGGTGTGGTTGCATCGTGTCCCTCCCTGTACATGAGGGTTCTCAATCTGCGGCGTGTGCACATGCTGTTACGTTGGATGCTTGAATTTCTATGGAGGATCAAAAGTAAAGAATTCTATAGAAATTATGTTCTGCAAACGAGTTAATATTTTAATGATGAAATACCTTAGGATTTTATTTGATGTCATTTTCGTGGTGGTGTGTTGTTGCCGATACCATCTAAGTATCGCCTCAGCAACAGCAACATGAAAGTAGATTCATGAGTAATGTGGCTCATATGTTCAGAGAAAGAGGAAAACAGTTAAAAAAGGGTAAAGATGAAACATTAACACTCCTGTTTGACTTCATCGCCATGTTCCTGTTGGGTGCAGTGTTTGACTCGTGTTCTGTCACTCTCCTTTCATTTTGTTTTTGCTGGTTGAATCCACAAGATGGCAATGTACAGTGCATCTCACACACACTCCTAGGCTGTAGGCTGCTCGGCTGCAGAGACATGAGAACACAGCATCCATCTTCTCTGTGTGTCATGAAATCAGAAATACACTTTAATGATCTGCACGTTTACATGTTCACACTAATGAGAGACATTTTCCTAATGCAACACATAATGGGAATAATTGCTGATACATTTCATCTCCATACATCCTTGGGTTGGAACAGTGAGTATCTTTCTCACTGATTTCAGGATTCATGAAACACGCACTCACACACACACACACACACACACACTGTCAATTAAAGGCTGATCAAAGAGAAACACCGACACTAATTGCACTCAGCTCAGTATCCTTCAGTATTCCTCTGCCTGAGTGAATCCAAACATCCCACTGGCAGATTCAAAGGGCGACGCCTCTTCCTCAGTGAGAGTCCCACCTACAGCGTCTCTCTCTCTCTCTCTCTCTCTCTCTCTCTCTCTCTCTCTCTCTGCCTCACTGTCCTTTGCCCAAACGTGCCTCATTAGGATCTCCAGTTGGCCGTGTTCTCTCCATTTTCCGCAGGAGTTTTCTGGCAATTTTGTGTAATTTTATTTTAAACCTGCAGAGTATTGTGGATTTTGAAGTTAAACGTGATGGGCATGAACAAAACGGCTCTAATGCTCTAATGAGTCAGTCAGTCAGGCCCAGGCTGAAAGGGCACGTAAGGGGAAGAGACAGAGGAAGAGAAACAGGGAGGAAGCAGGAAAGGCTCAGTTTGTACATTCAAATATGTAATCATTCCGTTTGTTACAGTCTTGTATGCATTTATATATGTTTGTTTGTTTTTCAATTATTATTTGAGATACTTTTGCTCTTGCTCTTGTCCAAAATCCAGTCACATCTCCTCATTTCTATGTTTAAAATCATAATGCACTCTTTGCCAATCACACAGATCAGGTAGAGTTTGTAAAATGTGTATGCAAACTTTATACTTTGAGGAAAATACACACAAATATGACAAAGAAACTTGATACTTCAGTGTAACGTCACATGAAAGGAGCTGATACATGGATCAGTTTGAATCTTTAGTTTGGGGGAAGTGATCAAGTGGAGACACAAGTCAGTGATGTCAACGTGGATTGTGTAAGATCAGATGATGTGCGTCCAGATTTGTGTGACTCCATTCCAAAACCATTATGTCTTTAAATCTAAATGAAGAGCAGGGATATGAATCACACATTTAGCTTTAGGTCCAAACTTCTCTGATCTTTCTCATTGGAGATGATTTGAAAGCAAGCAGGTGGCAGAGAAGGAGGAAAACAATCAGAGCAGACAGAGAGGGGGCACTCCCACTCAAATCTCAGATTCCACCCTGTCTCTGTTTGTGTCTGAGTGTCGGGAGCGTTCGCTAAAGCAGGTGCTGTGGATTCAGGGCATCAGTTTCCCCTGACAGTTTGGGAGTGATGTGCAGTCAGCTGAGGCGTTCCATTGAGGAAGTTGCACATGTCATCATCATCATGGCTAAGTGGAGGAGAGGAGGAGAGACGGCCTGGATGAGTCATGATGGAACAGACAGAGAGGTGGAGGGAGGGAGAGAGGTGTGTGTGTGTGTGTGTGTGTGTGTGTGTGTGTGTGAACAGGTATCAAGTAATTATGTGGCTTCGCTTCAGTCTTCAGTCTTCAACTACCTATTTCGTTTCGTCTTCTATTTACACGAAAAACAATACACGTTCATGCTTACGCAAACACACACACACACACACACACACACACACACACACACACACACACACACACAGGCCCAAAAGCACCAGATGTAAGCTCAATATTAATTGAGTGAAATGATAATTGTTCAGGCAGAACTTCAGGCTGACACAATGGAATTACACACAAGCATGACTTATTGATTTTGTGTTATGTGCAGAGGGTGTGAAATAAATGGAAAGTATTACTACAGCATGGAGCAAAGTGTGCACGCAGACACACACACGCACACACACACACACACACACACACACACACACACACACACACACACACACACACACACACACACTTAAATCCTCCCTCTAACATGACCGGCAATTACAGGTCCCCGTTGAAAAGCAGGGAGATTGAATCAGGCAGAGTTGAGCCTCAGACCCAGAGATGGAGGGAGAGAGAGAGAGAGAGAGAGAGAGAGAGAGAGAGAGAGAGAGAGAGAGAGAGAGAGAGGTTAATTAGTAGACTTGCCTTTAACCAAGCATGCAGGATGTTGAAGGATAATGTTTGTTTAGATACACGGGCACAGTGTCCACGGATAATGTCTCAATTAACTATTGATGCCCTCACACACACATACACACACACACACACACTGACACAGCAGCAGACACAGTGTGTGAGGATAGCCCCTCACACACTGCACTCATCTTCTCCTGCAGGGTACGAGCCCATACCGCATCTTCCCCCCCTCCACCTCTCCACCTTTCCCCTCCCCTCTCTCTCTCCCTCTCTCTCTTTCTCTCTCGCTCTCTCTCTCTCTCTCTCTGCTTTATCTGGGCATCCAAGAAAATCTGTAAATCTCTCTCTCTCTCTGTTTTTCACGCCTGCTCTCTCTCTCTCTCTCTCTCTCTCATTCTCTCTTGCTCTCTCTCCTTTCTCTCTCTCTCTCTCTCTCGCTTGAACATAAGCACAAGGTACACATGCCCCCGCCCTTTCTAACCCCAACCCCCACCCCCTTCACTCCTTGCATTATCTTTCCCGGAAATTGCATTTCCAGCACAGCCAGGGCCCCATTATGAAGAGGGAGCGACATGCTGTAACCTTTTTAAAAAACCATTAGTGATGCACCTGCCCCCCCCCCCCCCTTCACACCACCACCACCTTCCTCTCCCTCCAACCCCCCCAAACACCACCTCTCTGCTGCCCTCCCTGACCCCTCCCCACCCTCGTGGCAGCTGTAATGTTATTAGGCCGCTTCTACAGCCATTACTCCGCTCCCCACCCCCCCAGCCCACTGAGCGGCTCGGAGCAGATGCACAGGGCAATGGGCGCAGCGATAAGTGTGCAGAGGGGTCAGGTGTGGGCTAAAGGAGGGACTGCAGTCGGTCGGCTGGATGAATCAATGGACGGAGGAGAGGATGGAAGGGAGAGAAAAGCATGCTTGAGGTGTGGAATAAAGATGAATGCATGCAGCAGCAAGGAGGAATGTGAGCAAGAGAGGGATGTAGAGAGGAGCAGAAAGAGAGAGAGAGAGAGAGAGAGAGAGAGAGGGAGAGAGAGAAAGTGAGAGAGAGAGAGAGAGAGAGAGAGAGAGGGAGAGAAAGAGAAATGGGCGAGAGAACACGACTCCCTGGCAATCGATAAAGGTAAACAATGAACTGTCTATCTCTCCATCCCCCATCCCCATGCCCCCCCCCCCCCCCCCTCTCATTCTGCCCTTATCTAAACACAAACAGCAACTGGCCGGGTATCACACACACACACACACCACATGCACAAATATGTAAACACACACACACAGCGGCAGCGGCGGCGACTCAATACACGGCGGTGAGCCTGTTTCAAGAAGCACTATTGTTGTTGCACTGTCATGTAGTGTCGTAGTAATGGACCACACTGGCTACATGATCGTCCAATTAGAATGCAGGGATGAGCCAAGGAAGGGCGGCAGAGAGAGAGAGAGAGAGAGAGAGAGAGTGGAGATACTGACAGAAAGAATAAGATGGAGAGAGATAGAGAGAGGGTTGAGAGAAGCCAGGCACACAGACAGACACTAAATCCAATTGCATGGGCAGGTTCCAGGAAGCAGATAGTGAGAGAGAGAGAGAGAGAGAGAGAGAGAGAGAGAGAGAGAGAGAGAGAATGGGAGACGGGGAGGGAGGGAGGTATAGAGAACGGGCGAAAGTGTGGAGAAAGGCTGAAACTGAGAATCTAGTCAAAGGAAAAAATGGGAGGAGGAGGGGGGGAGGAGGGGGGGAGGAGGAGGAGAAAGAAGAGGAGGGGGGAGGAGGAGGAGGAGAAGGAGGAGGAGGAGGAGGAGGAGGAGGAGGAGGTGAGGGGAAAAGTCTATTTTCCCTGTGAGTCCTGATGCAGCAGCTGTAGCTTCACTGTACTGAGCCTCTTCTCTCTCCCACACAGGACAACATGCTAACACAGCCCACTGACTGACTGACAGCATGATGGAGGCTGAAACACACACACATCTATCTATCTATCTATCTATCTATCTATCTATCTATCTATCTATCTATCTATCTATCTATCTATCTATCTATCTATCTATCTATCTATCTATCTATCTATCTATCTATCTATCTATCTATCTATCTATCTATCTATCTATCTATCTATCTATCTATCTATCTATCTATCTATCTATCTCTCCCCCTCTCTCTCTCTCTCCAGGCACTGACACCAAATCCCACAACAGACGCCCTGCTGATCGATAACATGACATCATCAGGGGTGGACATCATCAGAGTCTGTGGGTGAGGTGCTGAACTGAAAACACACACACACAAACGCACACGCACACACACACACACACACACACACACACACACGCACACGCACATGCACACACACACACACACACACACACCCACACACACACACACACATACACACACACACACACACACACACACACACACACACACACACACACACACACACACCACACACACACATTGCGACCTAAGGGACTGAGCCAAGCTGAGCTTTCTCCCATTTCAGCCCAACATGCTCAGCCCCTGCCTGCCTGCCAGTGCTGCTGCTCCTGCTGTAGTAAATCTGACTGATGACAGGTCCAGGACCCTTTACACACACACACACACACACACAGAGAGAGACCCACGCATGGACCCACACTGAGCTAAGAGACAATGAGGACATTCCCCTTGAGTGAGCTGTTGAGCAGAGGCCAGGCTGTTAGCTGTTAGGTCCAGTCACCGCAGCAGCACATCAGGAGGATGGAGAGCGTTCTGAGACAGGAAGAGCTCACTGCAGCTGTCACACACACACATTAGCTCACCCTACTCACCCAGAGGAAGAGAAGGAGTGCATCAAGTGTGTGTGTGTGGGTGTGTGGGTGTGTGTGGGTGTGCGTGTGCGTGTGTGTGTGTGTGAGTGTGTGTGTGTGTGTGTGTGTGTGTGTGTGTGTGTGTGTGTGTGTGTGTGTGTGTGTGTGTGTGTGTGTGTGATCAAGGGTTTTAAATGAACAATACAGAAGCATGAATGTCACTACTGATATATATATTTATATATATAATGTAGATCCTGTTGCCCGGACAACCAGACTGAGACCAGAGTGACCAACTGACTGGCCCGCCTTATCGGATAGAAGACGCACGGCGGCTTTATGTTTCTGTCACTTGTGTGAAGCTTTCCAGTCACCTGGGAGACACGGGGGTCTGAAGCTGGACAGCCATGGGATCAGAGAGCAGGAGGTGGACATAAAGCTGGAAACACCTCCTCCTCCTCCTCCTTCTCCTCCTCCTCCCAGGCCGCTTAAGACAGCGCCAAATGGGAAAACCGCTCAGCGTTTACGGCTGCAGGCTCGGCTTGGGCTCGACAGTGCGTTTCAGCTTTAAGAGAGACACACATGGGAAGACAAGACAGGCAGGGAGGGAGACAGGAGGGCGGAGCAAAGATGGCGAGCCGTAAACACAAACATCTGTAAAATCTCCCAAATATCCCAGAAATGTGTCTCTCCGTCTGTTTGGTTCGTGTGCATGTCTTCATCTGAAGGCTCTCATTTTACAGCTCTGCAGTTTGACAAAGAAAACAACATGTTTGTCCTCCTGGAACGGAAAACATTTCTTTACCATTTCTGATTTCTGCTCCGCTTACTTGATCGATTGAAACGGAAACGATGGCAGCAAAAATGCGATCAGCTCTGCCGGCCTCCATACCTCAGACTGAGAGAGTGTCGTTGGTTCAGAAATTCAATGTTCACACTTCTGATCAGATGTTTGGTCCCATACACGTGTTGGTGACACTGACACACAACTCATCCGCCTCACAACACAACACAATACACACATTAGAGCTAAACCTAATAGAAATGATTGATATCCTTGAATTCTGACTTCATCCCTGACACATCTGCTTATCTCCAGAGTGTCTTTGCTCTCATCTGATGCCTCCTTTTTGAAGCAGGCCATCGTTCGTTGGTCATTGTTTGGGGACGTCACTCACTTCCCCACCAAGCACACTGAGCACCAACTGTCACTGTTTGCATTGAACATATTTACCAAGCACATGGTTATAAAACGCAGACTTTGACCATAATCCAGCTGCATCACTTCCCTGAGTATGAGCCCTCATCTTAGGCTGCTTAGATCGAAATCAGCTCTTTTTCCTTTCTTTCTTTACCCTTAATGTTTCTAAGTGCAGAGATCTGGAGCGTGTCACAGAGCGGTAACCGGAGTAATGAACAAACACGGTGATAGGCTGAGGCAGGGGCCAGGGGAGGACACAATAAATTCTGGGAAGAATCTGTAGCAAATCCAGGAATTGTTGTAATGATTTCTTAGTATTGGGACATTGTTGGCAATTTCCATGAATTTCTTCAAAAGTAAAACACCAATCAAAACCTAAATCAGGCGATCAGAGGAGACAATGCAGGTCACATCAGGGTGAATTGATTGTTCTCCTAAA
>NW_027466863.1:237500-340000 GCF_046128005.1 Genypterus blacodes
GACGCTTCTATGCCATGAAGCTGCGTTAGAATCCTCCTAAATGACTCCAAACTGAAACATGTACGGATGAATTCTGCATCAGAGCAGCATTTCTCCATTTGAATCTCTTTTATTTTGCAGTTTCAGACCCTTTGGAGTGTTTATGTGGACGTTAGCGCTCCGTTTGTGAGGCATTATCTGACAGGATGGATCTCATAATGTGATGTCCTCCTCCATTGATTGGTTCCAGCCCCACTTCAATGAAATATTCAGGGTTGCACCTATAGAGAGAGAGAAAGATCCAATAATCTGTGAATGATTGCCTCAGCCTGACAAACAAACAGGCTGCCTATAGCTTCTATATTACACTGGATCTGTAACATTTTACAGTGCAATTGAACTGTTTTGGCAGCTTGTATGTATGTTATGTATGTGTGTGTGTGTGTGTTTGTGTGATAAATGTGTCGTTTCTTCATGTGTGTGCGCAGAGAAAGAACATCAATTTGAATGAGTGTATACGAGTCTCTCTCTCTCTCTCTCTCTCTCTCTCTCTCACTCTCTCTCTCTCTCTTCTCTCTCTCTCTCTCTCTCTCTCTCTCTCTCTCTCTCTCTCTCTCTCTCTCTCTCTCTCTCTCTGTGTGTGTGTGTACGAGAGAGAGCCTCCCCGCCTGCCTCTCAGTGTGCATGTGCTCAGCCCCTCAGGCACGTTGGCAAGTATGAACTCCCTGAACTCAATCCTTGTCCATTAAATTCCTATTGATCAAGCAGCAGAGAAAGACATAAAGTTCCATCTCCTCGGTTTCATGTGGGCTCAGCTCAGAGTTAACGCCGTCTTTTAGACTCTATAGCCCCCTACAAAGAGGAGAAGGGAGAAAAGGAGAACCAAAGAAGAAGAGGAGGAGGAGGAGGAGGAGGAGGAAATAGGAAAAAGATTGGTTGAAGCCTTGGGAATCCATTAGGAAAGATTGATGGAGAGGGGAAATAGGAGAAAGCTAACAGTTGATTACCAAATTGTAGTTAGTGCTCCAACACAGATGATTATCCTGTGTGTGTGTGTGTGTGTGTGTGTGTGTGTGTGTGTGTGTGTGTGTGTGTGTGTGTGTGTGTGTGTGAGTATGTACATCGGTACGTCTATGTGTGTGAGCTCTCAATGTGTGTGTGGATACATTTTCTCATATGTCCATTCAGTCAGTTGGTGCATCTGTGCGTGAATGCATGTGTGAGGTGTGTGTGTGTGTGTGTGTGTGTGTTGCTGAGTACATGATGGGCTACATGAGCAGAATGAGGGAGGCTTCCATTTAGTAACACACACTGTATCGCTCCACTGGGAGCTGTCCTTGGTTCTGATCCGTTGCCCCCCTCCTCCTCCTCCTCCTCCTTCTCCAACCTACTCCCCCATCCCTACACACGCACACACACACACACACACACACTTAACCCCCCTCCTAATCATTCCCCTCCTCCCTCCCTCCCTCCCTCCCTCCCTCCCTCCCTCCACCCTGTTGATTGACATCCACATGCTCTCCATTTGGCACGTTAAAGGCCCTGCGTTTGTGCACACGCACGTGCGTACTTAAATGTGTGTGTGTGTGTGTGTGTGTGTGTGTGTGTGTGTGTGTGTGTGTGTTTGTGTGTGTTTTCCAATTTGTGTGATTGGTGGAGGGTGTTTTTTTTTTTGCGGGTGGTGTGGGGGGAGGGACTGGGCCATCCTCAGAGGGCCTTGAGCAGAGAGGATGCTGGGTAAAACGCAAGGCGTGAGAGGAGGAAAACAAAACATCTGTGTTGTAATTGGGCTCCCCTTAGTATTGTAACGCATACATTGACATCTGTTTGATAATTGGCTACCCCGGCTCCTCGGCGTGTGTCATGTTAAATGCCGGGTTGGTGGAAAGCAAGAGAACGAAAGAAATGAGGAGGGGTCTCTGTGTGTGTGTGTGTGTGTGTGTTTGTGCATGCATTTGTGCGTTTGTGTGTCTGTACCATTGGGGGGAAGGGCTGCTTAGATTTGTTAGTACTGTAAAAGCTCCACAGGTCTCTTGAGCACACATTTACTGCCACTGTCTCGTTCATAAAAGAAGACTCTACCTGTGTGTGCCTGGGAGCGGAGGTGTGTGTGAGTTCACAGCCTTGCATTTATCCTGACAGATCGAGAATTATAAGTGCTAAGTGTCAAGTGATTGTTTACAGCCTCTTCTGCCGAGCCTCTGGGGTTTGCATCGCCGCGGTGATGCGAGCCGCAGACCCAGAAGCAATATTAGCTGCTTCCGCAATTTGTTCAGAGCTTTAGAGGGGAGAGGCCGTCAAATTGCATAGATAAATATGTTGAATAATTGATGCGGCACATAGTGGGGAGCTGTTTGGGAGCACACTAGAGATTGCCGCTGATGCCTGTGCAGCCTCGCAGACAGTCTGTCTTTTTTAGACGAGCCTGCCGTGTGTTCCTATCCTCTCAGGGTCTAAACATTACAACACTTACTCTTATCTGGGTACAGAGCTCCCAGATGCCGGCTCAGATCTGCACAATCAATCCTCGGTGTTTGGAATCCGAGCGATGGGTTTTGTGATCTGAATTTTGAGCTCAACCTTTAAGTCTACACTCCAGACATGCCGGGAAATAGAATTTAGGCTTAAACCTCAGCCGAGTGGACCTTTCCTTCATCCGGCGTAAAGGTTTGAGCCGCCGCTTAAAACTAATTCCTGGTAATTCCTCATAATACCTACCTGTTCTGTAATCCTACCGATCTACAAAAGTGTCTGAGCTTATACAGTAATGGCCCCAGGATTAATTTGTGTTCCTGTTGGACACACACAGGAAGTGGTGGACTGAGTCAGGCCACAGTTGCCCCGACAGGCCACTGGAGGACTCAAGAGCTAAGATGCTCAGTCCCAGAGAAGCGAGGGGAGGTAGGGGAGCTGTTCCTCCTCTTTCTCGCTTCATCTCCTTCCCCGATGCGGTCTAAAGTGAGAGCTTATGGCGAGCGGAAAAGGGAAGACGTTGCGTTGTAAAGACACAGGGATTTGAGATTGTCAGGGCCTCAGAACCACAAGGGCGCTATCAGACTACAACCTCCCATCCTAAGATTTTCAAACCCTCTCTCTCTCTCTCTCTCCCCTTTATCTTCATCCCTTTTCCTCCACATCCCTCCCTTTTTGAAAGCGTGTGGTATTTCACACGGCGTTTAGAATAATAGCAGGAATCTCGCCTTTCATGTGAGTCTCTTTTCAACGCCGAGCGCCGAGCGGCAGCATTTCTTCACTCCGTTTTGATTTCCCGGGGCCTTGAAGATTCCGGGGCAGAGGGATGTGAAGACTGCTTATCTCCTCCTGACACAGCCAATCATGTCGTGAGAGTGACAGTCCAAATCCAGCTGATACCCCCGTCTCCACGCCATTGTTTTCTCTCACACACACACACACACACACACACACACACCTGCTCTTCACCATTTTTTTGCTTCTCTTTTCCCCTCTTATTGTTTTTAAATGACATACATTATCCTTTTCTTCTCTCATTGTCGTCTCTCTCTCTGCCTCTTATTGTCTTTCTCTCAGATGTTGCCACGTTGCTTTCTTCCTCTGCCTCTTTCTCTCTTTCTCTCTTTCACTTCTTCCTTAATCCTCTCTCCTTCCTTGTGTTCCTCTCTCTCTCTCTCTCTCTCTCCATTCTCTTGATTCCTCTCATGTGTGCAGCACGGGGGGGGGGGAAGGGGGGCTGGAGCTCCCAGCACTGCGGGGGCAGACCTCTCTCCCTCTGATGCGTTCGTGTGACTGTGGTGCTCGCTGATAAACACGGGGACAGGAAAGGCAAAGCTCACATCTCCCACTGCCTTCCTCACACTCACTCAGGGCTCCAAGGATTTAAAAAAAAAAAAAAAAAAGGCCAAACTTTATTGCCCCCTGGTGAGCCGTGACAGAGGGACGGGGCTGCTGTGAGCACGGCGCTCCGTCACTTCCAACAGAGGCCATTTCTTCTTCTTCTTCCTGCACGGTGCTGAGTGCAGATGCAGACAGAAAAGCAGAAGACGTCACCAATAGATTCCGAGAAAGAGAGCGTTTTGGTTTTGGAATTAACTGAAACTGTTAAATCAATAGTAGTAGGTGAGGATTGAGAGCCAGAGTGGGCAGGCGGTGCTGTAGATATGAGCTGCATGCAGGAGAACGGAGACTCACAGCAGCCACACACTCATACTGTAGTTTGAGCTCCGTTTATTCTCCAGTCACTGTGTTTTCCTCCTCAATATGCCACTTTAATGTGTTAAACGATGCTGTGTTTTCCTCCTCAATATGCCACTTTAATGTGTTAAACGATGCTCAGCCAGGAGAATAGTTCACCTTTGCAGATGTGATGATATGAATCATTTAATTGTAGAGGATTTGCTTAATTCATCCCCAAAGAGTTGTTTTCTTTCTCGTTCTCTTTATTTTTCCTCTCCTGTAGGACCTGGGACATTTTCAGCAGCTCATGAAATCCCCACCCTTCCCTCCAGCTCTCTCTTGCAGAATAGCGTCAAACGGAGAGGGGGGATGGGAGACCAGAACGAGCGAGCGAGCAAGCGAGCGAGAGGAGAGAGAGAGAGAGAGAGAAGGTGGAGGGGAGCGAGGTGGTGTGTGACCGTTTGCTCCCGTCTCGACCACGGGTATTCTTGGGTTGATAATACAGATGTCGATGTTATTGCTTGAGAATACGCGTAGCTGAGCGGAAGCCATCATCGTCAAAACCAGCGGCTGAATAAAACAAAAACACACTCCTCCTGTGCGGCGGGTCATGATGGAACATCCTCCTCCTCCTCCTGACACAAACTTGGTGTGAAGAGCGTCGTTGCTGAATGTAATCTTCTCCCCCGAAGTCGTGATGGTGAACCTGCGCTCACCCCCGCACATCCAGACCTCCAGGCCTCTGCAGGAAGTATGATCCTCCCAAGCGTGCATCACACACCTTTTTAACTCTGATTGTTCATCCGCTTGACAGATGCCCTTATCAGAGAGCGTGGTGAAGGGGGGAATCCAATAAGTGCATATGGGGGGGTTGGCGGGTCAGTGGGGGTCGGGGGCGGGGGGAGGAGAAGGCCGGGCCTGCATGGCAGGAAGACACAACTCCGCACGACAGGACAGAAGGGTCCAGCAGCCTCACCGGCTCCTGTGGCTCCTCCGTGTATAAGGTCACAGGCAAAGAGCAAAGCCAATATCCAGACAGGATGGCGGGCAGAAGGGCAGGCAAATAGGCCGGCGGGCAGGTAGAAGGCGGGCGGGCGGGGAGAGGGAGGGTGGGCGAGCGGGCGGGAGTGATTTTTGGAAGGCGTAGATAAATCTCAGTCTACCCTCAGCTGTTCTCCAACCTCACCAAGAGGAGGAGACGGACAGGAGAGGGAGTAGAGATGGACAGCAGCAATAAGGCGGGCAAACAGGCGGAATATGGAGCGGGGCGGCCGGGGGGGGGGGGGAAGCTCCGTTAAGCACAAACATTCAAGACAAAAGTGTGACATCTGTGTGATTGACTTGTCTGTGGTGTAACGCAGGGTGGGCACATTGATGATCCCCCTATGGTGGCAATTACCTCTGTCTGTGTGTGTGTGTGTGCGTGTGTGTGTGTGCAGGGCATTGGATCATATTAGTGTTATTGTAATAGGGTATAATAAGATTATTCAAATCCCTCCATTTCACAGTGTGCTGAGTGTGAAGCTGGGGCTCATCCATGTAAACGGCCCTTTGACAGAAACTGTGTCTGTGCGCTAAACCCGGGAAATACCAGCCAAGAGGATTCTCCACGCCGTTCCCCAGAGGCTGCACTCTGAATCTCACTGTCACTGTGTGTGTGTGCGCGTGTGTGTGTGTCTGTGTGTGTGTGTGCGCCTGGTGTGTGTATTTTGCTTTCTTTTGACAAATAAACACAGGCAGCCGAACACAATAGCAACAGGATCAATTGATGCTTTCCACAAATGATCTGAGTCGACAGCTCTCCTGCCGACACCTCCTGACACAGCCACGGCTCACTGGAGCACATACCTCCATCAAGGCCAATCAAGCCAAGGACTGAATTTGCCGTTATAATATCACAGAAACCTCACTTCTCTCTGCTTCTATAGCTCTATTAAAGATACATCTAAACTGTTTCCTGCATCCTCCGGGCTGCACAGTAGTGCTTGTTGCATGCTGTCTACTCCTCCACATTATTTTACAATCTGTTTTTTTTTCTCTACAGCGATTCTATTAATGTGCCCCCCCCCCCCCCCCCACACACACACACACACAGCCTCAACCGGATCTGCACTTAACTGCACGTACTCAGAGTCTGTCAGAGGAATGCATAGGCTTGACGTTTTCAAAAGGAAATCCACAGAAAATATTAAAAAAATGTTTCCAATTATCCAACCAAGGACATTCAGAAACTACAAGCTTTTCAAATACTGCCTTTATTGCATTGCTGTGACTTTGTACTGCACAAGTATTCACTCTTTGTTGGCCGCCTGTACATCCAAAGCTTGTCTGTTAGTCTTCCTTCTTCTTCATCGTGTAATGAGCCAAGCCTCACACACCAGTCACGTATTTCCACATTCTGTTTCTCCTTCCTATCTCCAGTCTTAATCTATCGTCTCCCAGCAGGTCCGCAGGAAAACAGTCCAGCCACTTTACCTCGCCGCGCGATTTGACATCAAAACGACCCCGACAGAATCAAGCTGAAGCCTCACCTCACCTCCTCCTCCTCCTCCTCCTCTCCAGCCTCCCCCCTCTCTCTCTCTCTCCTCTCCTGTCTCCCCTCAGCCTGTTATAACCACAGCACCCAGGCAAACAGAGACAATAGACTCTGAATGAATGAGCGCGTCTTGGATTTGGCCGCGCGGTGATAGCGGTAATTTCCCCTGGATGGGTCACTCCATTACAATTACCCCCTAATATTTATCCAGACAAACAAAAGGTCTGAGGCGAGCAGGAGCGGCTGGAGGGAGGTGATGGATGGACGGAGGGACAGAGGGGAGGATGGGGAGAGAGTGGTGCAGCAGGTATGGGAGGATGGAGAGGGGGTGGAGGGAGGGAGGGAGGGAAGCCACAGTGCAATAAGAAGCCTCTCATTAGGGCCTGTCTTTATCACTGTGCAGCTCCTGTGAGACGTGGCAGATGAGAGGAGAGAACAGAAGGCCAGGAGGAGAGCAGGGCTCAGATTAGGATCCTTATTGCCACCATAATCACTGTTTGTTATCCTGTGTGCACGTTTCACACCTGTGGTAAATGCAGATGGGCCAGTTAGTTAGCGCTAGGGTCGTGTCAGTGCCTGTGTGTGTGTGTGTGTGTGTGTGTGTGTCTGTAAAAGATACCAGTTTGTGTATCTGTGCATCTGAGAGGCAGAGAAAGTGTGAGGACTACAGAGGCACAGTGAAAACAATGTGTGTTTGCATATGTGTGCGTTTGGAGCATATGTGTGTGTGACATGCAGAGGAGTGTGTGTGTGTGTGTGTGTGTGTGCACGTGAACACCAGCGCAGACGCATTTAGAATGAACAAATAGATAAAGATAGAATTAAATAAATAAGTAACAATCACATGCATTGCTCTCGGTGCCTGGCAACCGGATCTCTCCGTTGCCTTGGAAACAGTTGCTACAGAATGTGAGGTGATTGGCAACCGTGACAACGAGGAGGGAATAACATTTGACCCCTCTTGCTGACGAGGGGAGGCAGAGGGGAGGAAGAGAGAGAGAGAGAGAGAAGAGAGAGACTAGAAGATGATAGATAAAGAACATTCAGCCTCTCTCACTCCTTCCTTAACACACACACACACACACACACACACACACAACCTCTTCCCCCAGCTCACATACTTTTATTCTCCGTGATACTCTAATACACACACACACAGCTGAACAAACACACATGTGCACACGCCCACGAGCACACACGCTCGATGCTTTAACATACCAGCACTCATGCCAACCCAAAATCACACTCTGCCACCCACCACTGTAACACACACACACACACACACACACACACATACATGATCCCACACACACACTTGTCTTCAGGACTCAAAACATTGCACACAAACTGTGCCTGTATGCAACTGCGAGTGTGTACGTGTGCTGCACAGTACGAGACGTTATTCAACCCTACACACACACACACACACACACACACTACAGACATGTATTAATCAGGAGGGCATTGTTTTGCTCTTAAAGCTATGTGAAACAGGAGGCAGTGTGAAGTCCCAGCCGACTCCTCTGCCTAGAGCATCGCCGCTCTCTCTCTCTCTCTCTCTCTCTCTCTCTCTCTCTCTCTCTCTCTCTCTCCCTCTCCCTTCGCGGTTTCTCCTCCCTTATTTCCCATCCGATTGCACTTTCCCTCTCTCCATCCTCTCTTCTCACTCTTCCCTCTCCCTGCCTGGCTAAACTAATAAGGGTGTGATTAATGGTCTGCTAATTGCTGTAATCTCAGTTAATTAGAGTGGAGATTCTTCAGTGGTGGAGTGCTTAGGGAGAGATGCATGTTGCACTGATCTGGAGGTAAAGAACTGGCAACACTTCACACACACAGAGAGAGAGAAAGAGAAACAGCAACACTGAATGGCAGCAATACTATCTGGCTCCCAGTCACCCTCCCCCACATGTAAACACTCATAAACACACACATTCACACAGTTATTGACTTTTGGCAGAGCAGAATCTCAGCATTTAATGACTTTTACAACCTAAAGAAACATTAAAAAGAAACGACATGCATTGATTGATTTTTGATTGTATTTCCCTGCATACGGGCTGATAACTCCTCCCTGTGTGTTCTTATGTGTGTGTGTGTGTAAGACACCACAACACAAAGGAACCAAACTCCTAACCAAACATGTTTTATCTGTTACACATAAACAGACAAACACTTACATACAGTCTGCAATAAAACACAACCCAAGTCTTTGAACATCCTCCATCCAGACCTCAGCAGCGACAGAGAGCTTCTAATGAAAGAGAAAAAGAGATGAACTCATCGGCTAAACTACAATAAAAGCATGAAATGACTGTTTGAGTCCTGACACATAACAAAGAGAGGAGTTCCTCCTCACGCAGCATCAAACCTGCCAGTGTGGAAGGTTAACACTCACTCTGGATGCAAAGCAAATGTATATTTCATTGTAAATAGGTGTGGCTGTACATTGTTTCCTTTGCTTGGGAGATAGTCCTCAGTCAGTCAGTCAGGTTGAACCAAAGTGTAGCCTCACATCTGCACCAGGAGGTTTCAGAATTCATCCTTTGTCTGATTCCTTCATTAGTTTGCTCTATGTCTCATTTTAAACAAGCATAAAGAATTCCCCTCTGTATATTTAAAGTACTACCTTATATTTGTTTTCATCATAATTATTATTAGAAGAAATTCAAGAAGTTCAATCTACTCTTACACAATAATAATAATAATACAACCTTCTTTCCTTCTCTCTCTCTCTCTCTCTCTCTCTCTCTCTCTCTCCCTTTTCCCTCCTCCCTCTGTTTAAAAGATCTCCTAAATGTCCCATAACTGCATGAGCGCAGTCAAAAGTTTGCTTCATTAAAAAAAAAAATATATACCACTATTTTAAAAAATTCATACATTATTTCACTTGTTTGCCTCAAAAGGAACAAATCCTTGATTCATGACCTCAATCAAGTGCATTTAGTGAGCTCATTATTATTAAACACCACAGGACTTTACCTTTAACCGTTTTATTCATATCCCCTGATTCATAGAGACACCAATAATGTAGGTATTTATACTTTATAAAGGTACGAAGGAATCCAGGGGGGAAGGAAATCATGGCCTTTTTGTAAGTAAATGTATTTGTGCCAGGAAAGACAAATCCCCCATTAACGCTCAAAGTTGTACATTTACTACGACTAAAGCAACACTAAAGACAGGGAGGCAGTAAAACACATGCATAGGGAGGGAAAGTATCATTTTGAGTAATACCTTTGTGATTAAGTGATGTTATTGATGCATTTAGGATCATTATTCAACAACAATAAAAGGACAATTATGGGGGGCTTTCATCACGCTTTAATGTCTGCTGAAGGAATTCTGTACGAGAGGAGAGGAGAGGGGAGGAGAGAAGAGGAGAGGGGATGAGGGGATGAGAGGAGAGGAGAGGAGAGGAGAGGAGATGACTTTATTGATCTCACAAATGAGAAATCCGGTTTGTTCCATGAAGACTAAATCAGACATTATTTCCTTTCTACTCTTTGGATAACGACCAAAGAGAGGTAGAAGGTTTCCACCCTGCAGCAGAAACAGTTCATTCGTGTTGATGCTGAACAAACAGAAGAAAGGAGAGAAGCGATAAAAGAAATGTCAGTTCATTCATGAGTTCATCATCTGTCACATCTAAATCTGCACGGTAACCATAGCTGGTAATAAATGTCACGGAATAAAAATACAATGCTTCCAAATGAAAAGTACTACAGATGCAGTTTATATGAAAGTATACTGTTTGTAGGGTTTTCTATAGACTTCATGCAGCTGTGACACAGAGATCTATTAGATTTGACAATTTAATACAGAATAAACTATATATTCAGCTGGGAAAGAAGTTTAACTTTAACATCGGAATGAAGTGATTCACTATCACAATCTTAACTTCCAGATAATTTTCTTTGCTCAAAATAGATATAGCAGCAATAGTCTTTGACTTCAGAGCCTCGTGTGTGTGTGTGTGTGTGTGTGTGTGTGTGTGTCTGCGTCTGCTAGTGTGTTTTTAACTGAGAGGTGTGAAGACTTGAGCCTCAGCCTGAGGACACACATGTACCCGGTGTCACATGGATCCTCACTTGCACACACATATGCACGCACGCTCCGCTAAGCAAATCCTGTCTCACACATGCAGCCACACCTACACCTACACACACACACACACACACACACACACACACACACACACACACATAGCAGGTGTAACCGTGTGAATGCACATAAAGGCAGCGTCTCATCTCTGAACACTGAGGTGGACACCAGGTAAACCAGAGTGACAGCTGGGCGTCTGCAGGACTCTGCTGTCCAGACATGTGAGGAGTGGGACAGCTGTGCCGCCTCCCAGATGTGGCTTATTGCATTGACCACATACACACACACCCATTCACACACAAGATGTGGCAGCAGGAGTCACAACAGAGGAGGCCCCAGCTGTTGACATGTAGAGGAAAAGGAGGCCCAGCTCTCCCTGGCTGACGGTGCATGTCAAACGTCCTGGGATGGAGGACAAGTGGGGTTAAATCATCCTGACAATGGCTGCCAGGAGAGTTAAAGAATGACAGGTGCATATGAATTTGTATGTGTGTGTGTGTGTGTCCATGCCTGTGTGTATCTATGCATTTAGTTTGCTTGTGAATAGCTTTTCTCTTGCATTTTCTCAGTTGTTACAGCAGTTAGTGGAGTTGTGTGTGGGTGTAGAATGGAATAGATTGTGCACAGAAGCGTGCAAATTTATGGCACCCGTCTCCCTCCTCCCTTTCTGACGCCTCCACACACACCCCCACACACATACTGGGATCTGGCACAGCCTGGCCTGCTACCCATTTGAGTCTAACTGCTTTACATTTGCACCAATATTACATAATGTGGCATAAAGCTAAAAGTTAAAATTCAACCTTGGAGGGGATGTGTTCAGGTCCTGTGGGATTTGAAAGTTTTACCATTATTTGTTCAGTGTTCTCAAGCAAAGTTCTTGTAAAAGCAGAGCTGTTGACTGTGAAAGGAGAGCTACCCCACCCAGGGCCATGCTGCAGACACGATCAAGCCTGCCATCTTGTGTTCATTATTAGTATCGCAGTATTAGATTATCATTAATATCAGGCTGCTGTTGATGAATTTGTCCCTGGCTGCTTTTTCTGTAAATGCTCTGTTAAATGTATAGAGTGGTGTGGAAGAGAACACAAGGGAATGTTTGTCTCCTGCCTCATCTTAACCTTTTTCCACCTCTCAACCACAGCAATTAAACTTCACAGAAAAGTAAATAGCGTGTTTAGTTCCTTGAATAATTGCTGTTTTTTTGTCACTACCTGTAATAAACTCCTAATTAGTCTCCCTCTGAGATAATGAAACATTTTGAGCTTTGCTATGTTCAGGCGTTACTGGCTGAGCCCGAGGGAGGTTAATAATTACTGTAATTGACTGAAGGCGGAAGCATGATGATTTATTTTGATAAGTGTTTTCTTGGGACTGCAGGTGTAATGTTTTATGTTTTATTAGTGCAACAACAGTCGCCACAGAGGAGGTAATGCTCTCAAATTACACATGTGCTTGTGTTTAGCTATCTATTATGTTTTTCAGATGTGAATAATCTATTTCATGTTGCATTTACTGTATGTCGGTCACTCAGTCGAGCCTCGTTAGTTACAGTTACAGAGAGGTGAGGAAGAGGGCAAGGGAAGTAAGAAACCTCCTTTATCTTATCTCCTTGTGTCTTATCCACCACATTGCTTTGATGCATCAGCTTGTTTTTGATTACAAAATGCAGCCAACTACAAGAGCAGATGTAGGAGCATAAACACATTTATGGTGTTATAGGCAGGAGATAACATTATCATATCATAGATCATAACGCCAATAAAACAACACTGTGCCGCCATGCTGATCTATACAAGACACTTAAAGGGACTTCAATGCTTTATTTGGCACAAGAAAACATATAAATAGTTGTATTTATTCAGATGTGGAGCTAATTGTATCTATTTATAGTCTGGTTCCAGTGAGAAGAGTATATTACTAACATATTCTAAATTCAATCATCTTGTTAATCATCTGTAACATCTCACACACCCTGAGTTTACTGAATGGTTTCCTTCTTCTCTCTCTTTCTCAGTCATACTGCCATATGCTGCGCATCCTGGATGACAGGGAAGTCCTTTCAGTCATTCACTTTGGTTGATTGTAGACTGTCATATACTGCTGAGGTTTGGTGAGACTGAGTCATTTTTTTCCTCAAAGTACTTTTGGTAATAGCCCTGTAAAGTGATGTGTTGGCCCTCCTGTTTTGGAGCATTGTGATGGAGCTCTGGTCTTAGAGCATATGCTCCTGTATTTCCTCACTGTAGTCAGCCATGTCCCAGCCAATCACAGCATGCCTTCATCACTCCCCTCAGCCCTCCACTGGTGTTCTATGTGTGCTATCCAGGTAATTTCATTACCTGTTGTGGCCTTCTCCCTGTGCCTGATTGCTTTCTATAGGTTATCTGAGGAAAGATCCAATCAAGGCTCCAAATGTCCCTTACCTCAGGGCAGAGCCACTGACATTTCCTGCATGTCTGCAACTCCATCTCATGACTGCTTCAGGTTCTAGCTGAGTGAGAAGAGACGACTGCCGCTGTGCTTTGGCAGATATGTCTGTTTGTCCTGAAACATGTGTGCAAAGACTTTGATTGTTTATTCAACAAGTACATCATGCTCACAACTATTTCATCACAAATGCAATCAAATGGTATTTTGCATTCTGTTCAGCCCATGAGCTGAACTTTGTGATTTATGTTATGTAACGTTAAAGACCTGTATCAGCCCTCTGTTTGCAGCTTATAGAACAGGCAACAATTATGAATACATTATTAACAAATACATTCATCATTCTATTTTAACCTGTTGATGCTTTTTTTATGTTTAGTTTTCTTTCGTTAACTTTTCTTGGTCAGTTTTTTCAAAAGCAATTCACCGATCTCATGATAGGGTATCAAGGTGCAATTTGATCTGGATGTGGTGGAGTTTCACAGAAAGATGCTTGACAGGGGGGCAGATCGATGGAGTTGCTGCGCAGTAAGAAATGGAGCCATGAAAGCAGCATGAGTGCAGCAGAGATGATTCAGTAGCAGGATTACAACCAGGCTGGTGTGTGTGTGTGTTCTAATGCCCTTCTATTCTAGGATGTTTACTGAAGTGACCAGTGAGTTATCAGTCCAGTCTTTCCTCCACACTGCTGAACTCCTGGTCATGCTCTGTTCCACACTGTCACTGCTGACGTTACATACTGCTCTGCTCAGCATATGGACAGTCACTGCAGGAGCTGCTGGAAACCAACGACTTACTTGTCCTGGGCTAAAAGCCAAGCACCTTTCTCCTTCCAGTCAGTGACCTCCAGGATGAAGAGAAACTACACCTCACAGAGATTAAGCTTTATCTAAACTGAACCAGCACGGATGGCAGCGACCCAAACACTCAGCCGCCCTGCTTCCCTGTTGCTAATGGCCTTCATCCTGATGAGAGCAGCCCTCTGGTCTGCAGTGAGACGTGTAACCTGCTGTATTCAATTGCCTTCCTGATAGAATACTGGGTCGTTGTTCTGCTCATCAGCATCCTCATTACAGGTTCATTGGAGTAGATATCAAGGAATGAACTTTCCATGCTTGAAAATGTAAACAAAGCCTTGTTTAGTGAGAATGAATCAAATCAGAGTTTTATCAATATCTTACAGGATCTTTTGTCTGTTGATAAGCAGTCATTTTTTGTACTAATGTGTGTGTAACTCTATTTGTTTTTAAGAGTGTAAGAGATTGGCTCAAGCGAATAAATCTAAAAAAAAGTCTGATCCTATTGTCTGATGGTCACGCTGCTTCATCACAGCATGAGGCTGAGGAAGAAGGAAAAGGAGGAAGATCAGGGAACGGCAGCAGGAAGAGGAGGTTAGAAAGGAACGGGTCCTGTTTAGAGATTGTTCTCCAACGTGTTAACAAAGTAGAGTATGCTTGCCAACTGTGACATCATTTATTATGCCATCGACAACTATGACATCATTCCTGACTCCAATCGTCGGTGAGTAAAGAACTGAAGTAGATCATTCATGTTCCGTAGAAGCTCTGTACAGCAGCAGCAGCAGCAGCAGCTGTGAAGAAGAGACAACTGATACAGACAGGAAGTCTAACTCATGTGCCAGGTTCACGGAGATGGGAGTCTGGTAGGGAGTTCATCATTTGTGGGTCTGCTTGGGGGAGGGATTCCATGGAATGTGCATCTGCAGTGTCCAGTTCAGCGATAACATTCAGAGCAGGCGACATTTCTGTGAGACAGTTTGGACGTACAATGTTGCAAGGCCTCGTGAAATTGCATATTGAGAACATTCGGTGATACAAGTTGATGCATTTCATAAATTATAAAAGTACACAGTGCTGTCATTTTCCATCACAGTCTGCTAATATAAAACTGCTTATCATCCGTTAATGAACTGAACAATGCTTCTGTCAGATTTGGAGGAGAGTGGAGGAGCTGGACTGGCACACACACGTGCGCTCCAGTTATAGTAGTCTATAAGAAAGATATGATTGCCTTCAAGTGAATTTCTCCGGCTCCATGTGGTTGCACGTTGAGTTTGTGCCTCTTTCTGCCTTCGTGTATTTATTTCTAACACTCTCTCGGCCCACATGCAATCATTTTTGCATGTGGGCTGCCTCTTCCTCCACAATCGTTGCTGACTCACTCACTAACTCACAAACTTAATAGAGCAGAGGATCTCTCTCTCTCTCTCTCTCTCTCTCTCTCTGAATCTCTCTCTCCATTTGGTGGGAAACAGAATGATTCTCTTACCACCTAATTCAATAAAAGGGAAGTCTTATATCAGCTGCGTGCTATGTAAGGATTTAACTTGTGGGGTTTAGATGCGTTCAGAGGGCCTGCAGGGGTTTAAGCTGCTACAGAAAACCCAGAGCACCAGAGAAACGTTTCTCAACATTTCATCAGTGTGAGAATTCCTTAGTGTGTGCGGTGGAACCAGACACACAGCCTTGAATGCTGCTAAATGACTCCGACGTTTATAAAACAAAGACATCGGAGAATGGCAGATATTAAGAACAACCGACTTTATAACTTACTTAAGTCACTGCTCATATTTTCCCTTTGCAGCACTAAAAAGCTAAAAAGCTCAGTGTAACATGAACGGCTCTGATACGTTTGAACTCTAAGCCTGTTACACCAAAATGAAACAGAAGCATTGTTAATGTCTTTAAAAACATGGTATTCTCAACAAATGACAATATGTCTTAAATTCCTAATCAGCTGTTCCATTTCTCTGTGGTTGTGTTGCGTCACCACCCAAGTCTTCCTCTCACTGCTGCCTTTCGCGTTTCCCACCAGGTGTTCCTGTGTCCTCCTACATTCCAAACACTGAAGCAGACTCTAAATTACTCATGCTAGAGATGCGAGCCTCATCTATCACTGACAGTAGATGTGTGTATTGATTACTCATCAGATGTGCTCCAAGTGTTTCCAGAATCACAATACACAACCTGATTAAAAACATTGATTGAGAAAAATGTGTATTTGTCCAGGTTCTCATTCACACTTTAGGTTAGTTTAAGTGGAATAATCCAATCAGCTGTCTGTCCGCTTATCCATTGGCTGCTAGAACGTATCACTCAATGACAGGCGAGCTCATTCACACGCACACAATAGCAACACAATGGACTCCCTTTCGCCTAAAATGCACGTCTTTCAGATTCAACCTAAAGACCTTCCTGTTGTGACGTAACAAACCCATGACCTCTGCTCTGAAGACCCAAATGAGTTTGAGTTTAAAGATAAGAGGACATATATGAACCAAATCAAAACACATTTAGTAGCTGAGAGGAAGAATAACAGTAGAGACGCATAGGGGAAAAATATGTTTTCAAGGAGCGGCGTGTTCTTTATTCACAAAATGTCTACAAATAGAGGGAATTGTGTGTGTTTGCTAACAGGGTGTGGACAGATCGTCAAAGCAAACATTGAATCAATTGAACATTGAAGCAATATTGAAGGAAAACAGCAGAAACCCTTCAGAAATATCCACAACGTGCTTCAAATCCACGCACATGTGTCCACCAGAGACAAAAAAATGGACATCTGCTGCAAGATACGAGCGTTGCATAATCTGAAGAGTCCCTATCTGTGTTGCCCTGCGTGCATTATCAATAATATTGCACTGTGGCCTTTGTTCCGAGTGGGTGTAGCCTGTGTGGGGGGGCGTAGGCACGAGTGGGTGGGTACGTGTCAACGTCACCGGTCAGTCCGACCTGTCAAAGCCAAAATAAAAACCAGTAGAAACTTTTTCCTTCTGGCTCACAAGTGTAAACACATGGCGGCCGGGGAATAAAGCGAGGGGGAGAAGCGTTTTCCAGCTGCAGGACCGGTTGAGCGGAGCCCGGCTTTGTCTGCACGGCGGAGGCTTTTCTTCTTCTCTCTCACGGGGGGCTGTAGCAGGTTAGCCGGCTTTGCTAGCTAGCTAAGTTGGGAGAAAGTGGAGAAGACGGCGGAAAAAACGGGAGCTAAATCCGCCTACAGAGACCTATGCGACGGACAGCAGGTAACCGAGCTCCCGCTGGGCTTCGTCCATTACGCGCCGGTGTGTTTGTCCCGTTTTATAATAACACGGTGTTGCGTTTGCGGTCCGTTGCCTTTATGTGGTAGCGGCAACAACAACACGACACGTAGGGTCAACAATGATGACTTTACCGCCCCGCAACTTTGCTCAGACGTTCGTGCGGATGTGACTTTCACCTGCTTGTTACTAACTCGTTCATGGCTTCGAGTGAAACGCCGTGGAAATGAAATCTGACACGTTGCTCGCCATTCACGCCGGCCGCCTTCAAGGCACCGTGGTGCGTTTGTGGCGTCTGCTGTTGTATTTACTATTACCTTTGGGTTGTTTTTACGCACTGAATACCGGGTGGTTGTGTCACCATTGTGCAGCCCCGATGTGCTTCAGATGATCAAGCACAACTGCCGCTGCTTATGAACTCTTAAACCGTAACGATCACCGCATGTTTAACTGTATTCGTGGCATGAGCCAGCATAGAATGGTGGGATTCTCGCCGTTAGAGCTGCGAGTATGAGTCAACCCAGTCCGGTGCAGCAATGCGGTAGACGGGGGGCCGGTTTAGATTTCCAGTGGAACGGGAGGGGGGAGGGGGGGGGGGGGATTGAACCGCTATTATTTATGTTTGGTCGATATGTCACGGGGTCATGGAGTGCTGACAGCCGCAGATAGCTCAGCGGAACAAGGTCAAACGTGGAGCCGGTGGAAGCACCTTCGTCTTACCGGGCTGTCAACCGCAGTGTGAATGCTGTTTGTTCCCGCGGGGGACCGTGAACGCAGCCTGCCAGGTGAAGAATGCCAATGAATAATTCAGGCACATGCTGCATATGATATACCGGGGCCAAGGAATGTGCATGGCTGCAGGGGACAATAAGAGGCTCTCTGTGGGAGCAGGGGTGTGTGTGTGCTTCTTCCCAACAAGCATTCTCCTCCTCAGGTTCCCTGTTGAGCATGTATATGAGACTTTCAGGGACAGGGGGGGCTTTGGGAAGTGAGTGGAGGAGCAGCTGAACGTCTCCCGGCGGCTCTGATTGGTCCATGGCGTGTAAAGTTGTCAGGCATCTAGTTCATTTTGAAGTTTGTTCTGCAGAATCAAACATCATCGAGCCCAGTCGCCTTGAACGACTTCTACAACACACATCAGCTGTAATGTACAGCCCATCAGAAGCTGTGTGTTCAGTATTGTACATGTTAACATCTGTACAGTGGCTGTAGAGGGAGGTAACCTGACCTCTGACCTCACAGGGGTCACTTCCGTCTGTGTTTCTTTAGAACACAAGCTTCTCCTACACTTTTAATGAATGGAACGTCTGTGTGGAGTGGAGGAAGTAAGTGTTGTGATATCAAATAGCTCAGTTATTTATGTTTGCACTTCTTTCCCAGCACTCTCACAGCCTTGCTCAGCAGTATTTCCTCAAAGCTAATTGTCTCTCTCTATTTAAAACCCCACCTTTTAAACACGTTTTACTCCAGAGACGGGGCAGGATGCTCGTCTAGAGGCTTTAAGTATGACGAGGGCTGTAATCGCACACGCACGCACCATCATCTACAGATTTGCATGTGACTGTTTGTCATGCGCAGCCCTGTTGTGCTTTGTTTCCCTGTATCTCACACACACACCAGCGGCCTGACAGCACACTTTAAAGAATAAGAATAGAACTTTATGTAGGCTACATGCCTGAGATGTCACGTGCTGCTTAGGTTTCCTCCAGAAGACAATTCCTCCTCACATACCACAGCCCAGCGTAATATTAGGTTACTACTTCTGTATCCGTCAGCCAGCTATAAGCATCACCTGGTCCAGTCAGAGGCGACGGCTCCTCTGGGATTACATCATCAGAACCCCTGTGCCTCCATCAGGCCAGAGTCCATTGAGTGTTGATGTTCTGACAGCTGATGGCACTAAAGAACAATCGTGGAGGTCATCATGAGGATGCACTTTATCACTCTGTTCCCTGGGAGCGTTCAGAGCTCAGGGGTCACATCTGTATCATGATCGCTCCTGATAGATACTGCAGAGGATTGGTATTGATTTTTGTAATGATGTCTGGTTTAGCCATGGCGGTTAGGTTGAAGGTAGAAGGAGAAAAGCCAGCTGATGCCTTTCTCCTTCTCCGTCTCCTTCTCTGTGGCTGCTGTTTCCCAGCTTTGCGTGGCGGAGCTCTTACTACTCGCTCAATTTGTCCGTGGTTAAAGATGAGAAGAAGAAGAAGAAGAAAGTGCCTGGACAACTGCTCCTCCTTATCCTGCGTCTCTCTGGGGAGGGAGAGCAGACAGGAAGGAGCTCTGAGCCCTCAGACACCTGGCTGATTCAGGCCCATGAGTGCTGAATGGAAAAAGCACCAGTGTACAAAAATGCTTCCTATTGTAAAGTTTGATTTATGGCCCAAACTAGTTTCATTCATATGATTCATCGGAAGCAGATCAGATTACAGCGAGGACATTGGGCCGTAGGCGTGTGTGTGGCAGGAAGTGGCAGGCAGTGGCTCAGTGGTTAGAGTGGTTAGAACTTCGGCTTGGGAACCGGAGGGTTGCTGGTTCGAGCCCCTGCCGAGGCGCCCCTGAGCAAGGCACCAAACCCTCAATTGCTCCCCCCTCTCCGAAGGGTGGTAATGTAATGTAAGTCGCTTTGGATAAAAGCGTCTGCCAAATTATCGTAATGTAGTGTGTGTGTGTGTGTGTGTGTGTGTGTGTGTGTGAGTGAGAGAAAGAGCAGCGTTGACATGAAACTGCTGAGCGCTTGTGTGACCCTTGACCCCTGTGGTGTCTCGCCAGCTGACCTGGTTGCTTCATTTCCACAATCGGCTTTTCTTCCCTTGCTCAAACTTTGGTCCAGTCCCTGTTATTGTGCTCTGTTCGCCATAATTCACTGTAAGCCAAACTGCATTAGAATGAATCCTTTTTTTTGTTCTAGTCTTAATTCTGTACTCACACACAGATTTAGGCGACATTTCCCAACGGTGCTTTAACACCAAATACCTTCTGTTTCTGCCACCCTGTGCATTTCCTCTCTCCTCTCCTCTCCTCTCCTCCACTCCACTCCTTCTCTTGCAGACTCCTCCCGCCCCCCTCTCTTGTTGTCTCTGTTTGTGGACTCGATGAAGAGCACAGTAATGTCTCATCTCGCTTTGTTACTGTTTCTCTTCAGCTATTGCCCAGGATGACAGAAAGTCAGAAATGGAACCTGTCCATCTGTCTCACCCTTGTTTCTGTCCCGCCCCTCTTCTCCCCCCCATCTTCCTCCCCTCCCTCCCTCCTGCAGGTGAGTGATGGAGATGAGAGAGTTGACTGTGGTAGCTGGCAGCTTTGTGGGTTTCCAGCTGCTCTTCAATGTGGCCAGCCCGCTGCTCTCCTCAGCCCTCACCCCAGGTTATGGACGCCTGCCTTCCACCAAGCTCAACGAGTGGAACTCCAGGTGGGGTCACACACACACACACACACACACACACTCTATCCCACCACTACAGCACTCAACATTCTGTCTCTTTCCCATGCTGGAGTCGTCTGGGAAGAAGAGCTGGTGTCTGTGTACAGGCTTACAACCACACAACAACCAAGGATCCACAAAGATTTACACTAAGTCTCTCGTCTCAGCTCTCTGTGTGTGTGTGTGTGTGTGTGTCTGTGTAACCAAGACAGAGACTTTCAGGAGTGAAGCAGGCCAGGCAGTGTGTTCTACAGGCTAATGTGTTTCCGCTCACAGCAGAGAGGCTTCAGGTCACCGCAGGTCTGGAGGGTTAAACAAGTGAAACGTCCAGAAATACACAAAGGGACAGCTGCATGGAGTTTCCTTCTTCTTCCAATAATGGACGAGACGAGTTTTAGGGACAGGGGCAGCCATCGTGTGTGTGTGTGTGTGTGTGTGTGTGTGTGTGTGTGTGTGTGTGTGTGTGTGTGTGTGTGTGTGTGTGTGTGTGTGTGTGTGTGTGTGTGTGTGTGTGTGTGTGTGTGTGTGTGTGTGTGTGTGTGTGTGTGTGTGTGTGTGTGTGTGTGTGTGTGTGTGTGTGTGTGTGTGTGTGTGTGTGTGTGTGTGTGTGTGTGTGTGTGTGTGTGTGTCAGCCTGTGAACTTGACTGTGGAGGTGTAGGTTGTGTAGACTGAAGATTTTTTGTTCACATGCAACATTTTAGTGTTTAGTTCCGTGCAGAGAAAAGAGGAACACACACACACACTCTGGGGCTCTGGTGAGGTGTTGGTAGGAGTATTTTTAACCAAAGTCAAAACCCTTCTTGCCTCTCGATGTCGGGCCGCTTCTCTTCTTCTCTTCCTCCACATTTCGCCTCACTGACAGGAAGGGGAGGTCGGGGCGTGTTGACCTTTTGTGAACAGTGTTGAAGGCATGATGTGGCCGTGTGGAGCTGGATCTTGGTATGTTTCTGACCAACTCAGCGTTCCTCCACACGCTACAGCTGTGCTCAGAGCAGCTCAGAGTACAAATCCATCTCACGCAGAACCCTGAGGGGTGAAGTTCAGAGGGCAACAATCTGCTGTTGCGTAACATCTCTGAATGGCTCTCAGTTATTGGCTGTCTGTCCCCCACTCCCCCAAACGACACCCCACAGAAACCTTTACAGAGGCTAGATTGGGAAGGTTCACCCGGGGGACGGAGTGTTTAGAGCCAGAGACCCGGGGCCCTGATGGTCTCACCCCAAAGTGCCTGAGTGTTGCGTAACGGCCGGCTCTCAGTGTGTCAGAGTGTTGTTTATGTAACCACGTCTTGAGTGAAAGGAGGGAGAGAAATGAAAGGGCCGGAGCTAAGTGCAGAAACCAGCAGACTGTTGGACGTGTTGTCTCTTTCTCTTTACTCTGCTTCTATATCTTATCTTCTGTATTATTGCTGTTGAACTGCACCGACCTTGCTTTCATAGGAAACGTCTTCTTCTTCTCGATATGAGAAGTGGGTTAGAGAGGGAGGATGTGAGACTGGCACCAGAGAGGAAGCTACATCCGACGCTTCAGCCTCAGCAGCTTGATTCAGCCAGAGTTCCTCCATGTCTGTTTCCATTCTTAGAACTCTTTAATTGTTAGTGCCAGCAGTTATAATGGGCTCATCCACTCAGCCGCTGACCTGTTAGTGCCAGATCTGGAACGGGACTCGGGCCAGCAACTGCGGCCCCGCTGGACCGCAGTGCCCCCGGGGGCCGCAGGGCGAAGGCGGGAGGAACAGAGCGTCCAGAGGAGCGGAGATAAGAGCCGCCGGGGCAGGAGAGCATCCCGTCATCGGGCTAGATAAGAACTCCAAAGGTCAAGGGTCACGCTCAACCGGGCCTGATAGAGAAGCAGTGTATGTGGGCACAGACATGTACACACAGCAGAACTAATGACAGAGTGTGAGCAGGCGTGACTGTACACACACACGCACGCACGCACACACGGCGTGACTGAACCACACACTCCCATCAGGCAGGGGGCTCGGCTTCACACATCTTGGCACATCTGAGGGGCTGAGGAGGCAGTGGCTCAGTGGGTAGTGCTTCCGCTTGGGAACCGGAGGGTCGCCGGTTCGAGCCCCTGCCAAGGTGCCCCTGAGCAAGGCACCAAACCCTCAATTGCTCCCCCCTCTGCGAAGGGTGGTAATGTAATGTAAGTCGCTTTGGATAAAAGCGTCTGCCAAATGATCGTAATAATAATAATAATAATAATAATCTTGAAACATTGTTGACATGTAGATTATAAAATCATTATTCTGCATTATACTCGTGTTTACTTTGTTTCTGTGTGTGTGTGTGTGTGTGTTCCAGGTTGGTGTCGACTGTGCACGCCCTGATCGTGGGTTTGTTTTGTTTGTATATCCTGTGGTTCGATGACGCAGTCAACGCCAACCCTGTCTGGTAAGAGACAAACACAGAAGCATGCTGATGTACGAGGTGTTACTGTCAGAGAAAGAAACAGAAACAGAAGAAGAAGAGTGGAGAGGCACAGTATTCACTCCTAAATGTCACTCTGGCAGGTAGAGAATAAAGAGTGAAGTAGTTTGGATGCTTTTAGGAGAAATGGGTCCTGTCATGTCTGCCTCCTCAGCCAGGGGATAAAGGGAACAGGTGAACAGGGAGGCGGAGGTATGAGGGGTAGATGAAGTGTTAATGCCTGGGGAGCGCCGATGATGAATACAGCGTTCCTCCTCATCGGGGAAGAAAGGGAGGAGGAGAAGAGGGCTCTGGTCTGTCAGTGGAGTCTGCAGAGAGGCGTCGACTCCATGGCTCTAGCCCTTGATTATTGTGCTCTCTCTCTCTCTCTCTCTCTCTCTCTCTCTCTCTCTCTCTCTCTCTCTCTCTCTCTCTCTCTCTCTCTCTCTCTCTCTCTCTCTCTCTCTCTCTCTCTCTCTCTCTCTCTCTCTCTCTCTCTCTCTCTCTCTCTCTCTCTCTCTCTCTCTCTCTCTCTCTCTCTCTCTCTCTCTCTCTCTCTCTCTCTCTCTCTCTCTCTCTCTCTCTCTCTCTCTCTCTCTCTCTCTCTCTCTCTCTCTCTCTCTCTCTCTCTCTCTCTCTCTCTCTCTCTCCACACACGCTACTGCTCACTGCCTGATTTGCATCGATGAGCCCAAAAAAAACGAGGAAGTCCTTTCACTCTCATTTCCTTTAATACAGTAGCTCAAGCTGTTATTATTACGTCGCTTCCACGTTTATCTCCACTATATTCATCCTCCCTACACACACCCACACACACACACTTGACTCTCTTCCATTTCCTCCCTGTCTCTCTTCCTCTCTGGCTCCCAATCTGAATCTAACCAACAAGGCTCCTTTTCATAGCAAACAAACAGCAGCCCAGTGTTCTGCCCCCCCACCACCACCACCAGCCCCTCTCTGTTCACGTGGACCTCCTCCTCCTCCTCCTCCTCTTCCTCCTCCTCCTCTTAGCTGTGTGTTGTAGCAGCGCCCTCATCTCTGGCTGTGGAATCAATGCAGCACACCTCCCGCTCTCTCATTGTCTCTGTTGGTCATTGTTGATGGAGCAAAGAGGGGAGAGCAGAGAGAGAGAGAGAGAGAGAGAGAGTGGGGGTCTTGTGAGGCCTGTGAGCTTATAAACAGTTTTCTTGCCCTAGTTTGCGTTGGAAGACAAAGAAAAAGGGCCCATTTGTTCCTAAAAGTCCTTTTTTATGCTCTTAACTTGAGCTTTCCTTTCTATATCCCCTCTCCCTCCCCTTGTTTCCTTCTTCCTTACCCCCCACGGTTCAGCCTGTCCCCTTTTCCCACCAGCAAGTAGCCTGGCCCCCCTCCTCGGTGGCCTGACGCTCTAAAGCCTCATCTCTTGTTGCAACACTGGAGTGGCGCAAGCAGAAAGTCCTCCAGTCAATCTGATTGTGTTACAGCATCATTAAGACCCGTCACACAGCGGCATTGTTCCCCAGCCAGACGCTTACAACCCGCTTTGTTTTCAGCTGCTCAGGCCCTTTTAGAACGTGTCGCTCTGGCTGCCCGCTCTGCTGTCGTAATCCATTCAGGCTGGCGAGCGGCAAGTCTGACTCCCGCCGCCCTCGCTGCGTAGCCTGATTGACATGTCTGAACGTGTGGACGACCAGAATCAAAACCAACCCAAGTTTGATTCTCTCACTTAACAGATCTCCAGTGTTTGATCCTGCAGCCCTCCATGTGTCTGAACAGGCTGAGTCCCATCTCTCGCTTGTTATCGCTCAGAGAAAGGGGCGTGGCTTTAGGTTTGAATGAAGTGAAGCCCCGATCACACTGATGTGATTATCAGGGACCAGTCGGACTGTCAGACTCACACACACACTCTCAGTTTGCTGGGCTCTTCTCCAAGCTTGCGATTGCTGGCTGCAGTAGTAAACTCAGCCTGATTAGTAAACAGGATGTGCAGCTGTCTCTTATGAAACTGACTCGCTAACATAAACATGGACGCACAATGTTTCTCTCACATTGTGACCGAGCACACGAGCCCCTGACTGTGCGATGATGTCACTTCCTTAGGACGCATGTGGCTCTACTGTAGTACAGAGGGAGCATGTTCAGGCTAGAGAAGGTGACCGTGTCATCTGGGGATAAGGTACGCCCTCGTGTGTGTGTGTGTGTGTGTGTGTGTGTGTGTGTGTGTGTGTGTGTGTGTGTGTGTGTGTGTGTGTGTGTGTGTGTGTGTGTGTGTGTGTGTGTGTGTGTGTGTGTGTGTGTGTGTGTGTGTGTGTGTGTGTGTGTGTGTGTGTGTGTGTGTGTGTGTGCTTTTGGTTTTGTATTACTGAAGCTGTGAGCCAGTCAGCTGCTAGACGATACTTGGAACCGATACGGCGATCGGATGTCTGTTGAGGCAGAGACACCTTCATTGTTGTGGTGAATACAGTCGTTAGGCAGATGGCTTCTGTAAGGACGTCTTAACGGCCACTGAGACAAATAGGCTGCAGACTGAGCACACACACACACACACACACACACACACACACACACACACACACACTGAGCCCAGGTTACTGCAGAAGACATGAAGGAACAGGACATTGAACACACCGTACAGCACACACAAAGCATACTCACTGACACATAGTCGTGTGTGTGTGTGTGACATGGAAGTATCAAAGAGCTGCATTCATTACAATAATGAGAAGCAAAAAATATCATTCTCCAATTTATATTTGACTTAAAGCTTTAAATAGTGTTTAAAGTGTGTGTGTGTGTACAGTTCCCCTCATGAGTGTGTGTGTGTAGTAAGGAGGCTCTGCTGTGTGTGTCCCTCATCCTGACTCTCTGTGCTCTGCTCTTCCACAGGGGCGACCCCAGTCTGGTGAAACTCAACGTAGCCATCACCTGTGGTTACCTTCTCTATGGTGAGCTCTCCTCTCACACACTCTGCCTCTTCAGTCATGTGACGCTGGACCCACAGGGGGCAGACCAACACACACATGTTAACACCCCCTAACCCCATCATCAGTCTGCAGTTACCTCATTACACTTTCACACATGGCTCATATTAATATAGATATCATTTTACCTTCCACTCGTTGATTTGTGTATTTTTAACTGCGTAGAGTCCAAGTTAGTCCAAACGAGTCCAACACGACTCGCTGAGACCGCTCATCACTGCAGCGGGGAGGAGTCACAGCCTGGAAGACTCTAACAGTCTTTTTATGGAGAGTTTATTAATCTACCATCTGTACCTTTACCTCAAACTAGCTGTGTTAGATGAGGAACTGAAAAGGTTTAGAACTGTTCCATCTGCTGCCCGTTGTGTTTGTGTACGGCTGAATGCTCTCTGACCCACCGTGTCCCTCTGTTGTCCAGACCTGGTGCTGCTAGCTTGTAACTGGAGCACCATGGGGGACAGCTTTTTTGTCTGTCACCACTTGGCGGCGCTCTATGCATACGGATACGTGCTGGTGAGTCGTCCTTCCTGCTTCAACATTCATCTGACACAGGGAAGACCTTCAAGAAGTGGAGAGTTTCAGAGTCTTTACTGTCCTCTGAAGCTGCTCTCACTCCTCATCAGGGTCTTCCTCTGACGCGTCTCCTGTTTATTGTCACGTGTTCTCTGTCATTGCAGACTCGTGGCGTGCTTCCCTACTTCGCCAACTTCCGACTCATCTCAGAGTTATCTACACCGTTTGTGAACCAGAGGTGAGTCGGCGCTACAGACCAGAAACCCTCCCCCTCATCTGAGCTCCTGGTCCTGATGTCTGTCTCTGTCCTTCTCCCTCTCTCTGCCCCAGGTGGTTCTTTGAGTCTCTAAAGTTCCCCCGCTCTCACCGGCTGGTAGTAATAAACGGCGTGGCCATGGCGGTGGTATTCTTCTTGGTGCGCATCGCCGTCATGCCGTCTTACTGGGCCAGCGTGTTCGCCACCTTCGGGACGACGGACTTTGAGCGCCTCGGTGTGGGCGCCCAGGTGGCCTGGATCACTTCCTGCATCGCCCTAGATATCCTGAACACCATCTGGATGTATAAGATAACACGTGGCTGCTACAAGGTCATAACCGGGGCGGGGTCCAGGAAGGTCAAGGACGGCGTCGAGGCATCGTCTTTCTCAGATAAGAAGCACGTCAACAACCACACGGACTGAAGTGACGTAAGAGGGACATGGGGACAGAGGTGTAGGCGCAGATCGAAGCAGGGAGCGAGATTGCACATCAGGGAACCTCACAGACGTCCTCCTCTGCTGCCGCCGCCGCCTGCCGCTGCCATGTCCCCTCAACACAACCCCACCTTCTAATCTCCCGGTCCCCAGCCCTTGATTTGGTCGCAGCCGGCTGGTGGACAGGACAGGAAGTTCCTCACATTGTGACGTGATGATGCTGAACGAGGAGACGGCGCTCTGTCTCTCACTCTAGCACTTTGCTTTTGCCCGCCGGACTCATTTCACTGAGACTGGACCCTGCTGGATGATGGCCTTTGGTTGGAGATGACAGGGTAGAGAACGCAAGCACACATTCAACTCACTCTCTCCTCTATCATCACTGCTACCCTCTCTCTCTCTCTCTCTCTCTCTCCCTCTCCTCTCACTCTCTACTTCAGCCAAAGTCCAATCATCTGAAGTGCCTGTGAAATGACAGGAAAGCAATAATTGTTGAAGAGTGAGATCACACAGAGTCTAACCGAGCTTAAGCCCCTCCCCATCGATGGCCCTCGCTCTCTTATTGCCGGTCCCTGAGTGGAGTGGAGTGACGCCCTTCCCAACCCCCACCCCCCCCTCCTGGCTCGGCCCTACAGAGTTCAGACCTTTTAGACGTCCTGACCCACGCAGCGTATGTGAACCCACAGGGCTTTCCTCTCGAACTCACCAGACCTCACAGACCCACAGAGACAGAAAGACACCATAATGCCTCGGATACAGAACCTGCTGTGGCCTCCCGCTATAACCACCGGCACCAGCCACGCCCCCCTGCTACCTTTTCTTATTGTTTCGTCTAAAGACCATGTACTATAGGAAAACAAGCATGCAGAAGCGAGGAGGAGGAGACGTGCGGCTGGAGGAGTGACGGTCCCAGCGTCTCTCCTCGGCTTCCTCACAGGACATTTAGCCTTTTCAGTATTCATCATGTAGTGTAGTTGTGTCTGCTGCTGCCTTTCTGTTCTCTCGTTGTTACACAGCCTCATGGCCTTGGCAGTTATACCAACAGGTCTCAGTCCCTCTGCCTCACTGGATACGAGCGCCGATCCGCCTCGATGGTTTGGTTCTGTTCTACCTCTCTCCATGCCTTATGAAGACTTTGTTGATCCTTTGTTTTTGTGAGAGTAATCAAATGTTTTAGCCTTTTTGAAAGCATCTTTTTCTTTGTAACGGTCTGTTAACTCCTAAATCTCTACTGCGTCTCTACAGCGCAGTGGGACAGACTGGGCCCGGGCGTGTCGTCGTGGAGACGCACCCCGGGGAGCTTCCCGTGCTCTCGCTCATCTCCTCCTCTTGTTCCCGGCGACTCTTGAGTATCTAGACAGTCAGACGTGAAGCTGCAGGTGTGTGACGGTGCAGTTTTCCACATGGTACATACATGTGGTTCCCTCCTGGTGTTAGGCCCTTTTCCTTTCCTCAGACTGTCAGCCACAGGGACACGAGCAATACCACACATTTCAAAAGTCCATAATGGAGATAATCATGAAGATTTATTCCGAGACCGCACGACGAACACGCAGTCAGTGTGTCGTCACTGTTCAGAGCAAAATTGCCAACCTGCATGTTTGTGTTTTTGTTGTTTTTGTGTTTTCTCTCCTCTGATTGACATGATCCCTATAGAGCATGGTACAGACTGTGTGTGTGTGTGTGTGTGTGTGTGTGACGCCTGACCGTCCAGATAGATGAGCAACACATCTATAGAATCATTGCATCGTTAATCTGATGTTAAAAGAGGTTTAGTCTTCCAGAACGTTCCCTGGGCTCTGGTGTGTCTTCATGCTGCGCTCTCTCTCTCTCTCTCTCGCTCTCTCTCTCTCTCTCTCTCTCTCTCTCTCTCTGCATGTCTGTATATACGTGTACAGTAACACACACACACACACACAGGTGCATCTTTGGTTACTGCTCACTCACTGTGGCACCGCTTTCTTTTCAAGGTGCTTCACATCGCTCCTTTTTACCGATTCATTCACGTGTCACGGTTGTACTTGAATCAACAACATGGCCGACATCAGGACAGACAACATACAGAAGTGTGGGTTTGGCCACAAAACTGGAAATAGACACACACACACACACATACACACACACACCGTGGATGTGATGACGTCAGAGTTTGATTAGCATGAAGTTTTAAATGTCTAATGACTCATCTCTCTGTTTTCTCTTCTATATTCCTTGTGTATACTCTAAATGTATATATTTTTGTAATTTGCCTGCACAACGATTAATCCGGCCAAGTATTATAATCCAAAGCTGATCCCTCTTTGGGGAACCTGTTTTGTGTGTTGTTTTTTTTGCTCTTCTGCGTACAGAAGCATGTCTCTATGAATGTCAGGAGGGGGGAACTCGGTGGCATTAAGATGAGCTAACGGTGTCCAAGGTGATGAGAATGGAAATCTCATTTTTCCGGCCCACTAAAACTCAAAGCTGTGAACAAACGTGACTCGTATATTTAATTCAAAACCAAACCACAGGAATGATAATTTGACCGCACAGGGAGGTTTTTCTGGCTGACGAACGCTCTCACATCTCTCGTAGGTGCGTCTTCTGCTGGTACAGTTACAGTGCACAGACTCATCCTACACCTATAGTGTACACACACACACACACACACACACACACACACACACACACACACACACACACACACACACACACACACACACACACACACACACACACATATGGAAGTATATGCTGCTTCATTGGCCAAGAACTGGATAAGCTGTTGAACTGAGTTTTTGTACTTGTCAGGGTTTTCTACAGAATCTATGTGTAGACCCAGTGTTTGTGCTGTATCTTGCACCCTCAGGATGATTTCAAAACTGCTTAGTTAAATCAACACGGCTGCTATTAGAAGGCCACACTCTGTATTGATTGTGTACAAAGTATTATATCTGGACAGTACAAGCACATTGCCTTTTTGTTTCCTTTGCAGCGGCTGACATTCACCTGGATTGTCAAAAATGGTACAGGCAGTACAAATCACCTTGTGTCCGCATCCTGTGATCAAGTATGGATACTAGATATATATATACTGCAGCCTGCATCTGATCAGATAGGGTTTCTTGTTCTATTTAGATGATGGGACGTCTCTTCTGCTTGAGGTCCATCATAACAAAGCTGTATCAGACTCGAGTCCGTTGATACTTAAACAGTATAATCTGCTGGATAAACTTCAGATTCAGTGGACCAGACACCATTTCCCCCCCTTTTCTTTCCTGTTTGTGTTGATTCACAGATGCACAGTAATTTATGAGTTACAGATTGAACTCCGTGTCAGAAAGATGACATTTGGGGTCACGCTAGATGATGATTCTTTGTTCATAATTATGAGAGAATAATGATCAAATGCCCTGACAGTGCTTTCTTTTCTATGTATCTTTTAATACAATGCAATTTCTTGTTTTGATTTGTCCTTTTTGGAGATTTTAATGTGAAACAGCAAACGCTAGACAAAGGCCCGTGGGTCCCTTTACCTTGTGACTCAGATTGTCGTCTACAATGACCACTACTAATGATGATGAAATTGTAGCGCTGAAAGCTGAGACTTACTTGAAAGTTTTGGTCTTCAATAAAGTTGAAGACAAAAACAAGTTGCTTGACTCTTTTCTTTTCAGCTTTCATGTTTTGTTTTTTTTACTGTGGCAACCTTCTGCAACCTGCATGTGCACCGTGTTTGATTTGTCAGCATCATGACTCAAAAACAGATTTGGACTTGGTGGATGGGTGAAGCAGGTTGGATCAGCACAAAAAAATATTTTATAATTTTTTTTTAAGATAATTTGTGAAAACTGCCAAAAAAAACCCTCCACCATCTTCATTACGTATTTGATAGAACAGAGTTTGCTTTCGATGTTTGATGAAAGAAAAAAAAAATGACCTGGACAAAATTATTGACACCCCCTGGAAGTGATAAAGAATAACCAGATTGTAGAGCAACTTGGAGCGGACTAGTTTCTTGCATCACAGGTGTCTTTAATCTTATTAGTCTGTTTTCTGAGAAGATACTGAAGTACAGCTGTCAAACTAAAGGTTACATGCAGCTCAATGTTCCTGCAACCACACTTGGAAGACTGGAGTTAAACAAACTACAATGCTTCTGGGAGAATGAAACATAAGATCTTTCTATTCACTCACATCAGAGGATCACTTTTTTGTTTTCATTTTAAGGCTACCAGCTTTGAGCTACATCTGTATGTATTTTATATATAAATGTTAACATTAAAGTAGTAAAGATAAGATAATAAGATAAAGTTTATTATCCCGAGGGAACTTACTGGGTAACAATTGCAATACAGTCAAGCTTAGTTTAGTTAATAGTTAGTTTTAGTATTGTACGTTAATCAACTCCAGTTTCCCTCCACATCAACATCTCCCATTGCCCTTAAACGCACCAAGCTTCAGACCTGGACTTGGTCCCCTTGTCCATCACTCTGGCTGCCCACTGCAACAGCTACTTCTTTCACCATAGTTATCCAGAGTTACAATACCACAGTAATGTCAGTGTGGGAATAACCATCATGTGCAGCGTAACACATCCACACATCAGGATACACAACATGTCCAATCTCACATAAGCTGAGGATGATAGTTTGACATTTCTACCCACAGAAGCCAGTTAGTTGGCACCTGTATGCTTCCACTACTCCATGTTTACTTTGAGAAGTGTGTGTGTGTGTGATGACTACAGGAAAGCGATGGAGATATTCAACAAAAAAGGGAAAGTGATGTACAGGCGGAGACAAAAATGAGATGAAAGGGTAAAACAAGAGGCCTGGAGGAGAGATGCAGTATAAAGGAGCCGAGGCAAATATGAGGGGAGGAGGGAGGGATTTGAGATTGAAACCAGCTCTCCTGAACGTGTGTGTGTGTGTGTGTGTGTGTGTGTGTGTGTGTGTGTGTGTGTGTGTGTGTGTGTGTGTGTGTGTGTGTGTGTGTGTGTGTGTGTGTGTGTGTGTGTAGCAGCCGGTCAAGAGGCTTGGTCAGAGGCTGTGTGTGAAGAGCTTTACCAAACATGGTCACATAGAGACTCAATGAAAGGTTCCTGGGCTACTACAGCACACACACACTGGCAGCGTCAGCTTACGTTTGAGGGCGAGCTTCACCACACAGGTTTTTCACTCAGGATGAACGGCATCACCTCGTACTCGTGTGTCTTTCATCGCCGCCAAAACAAACACTTACACACACACACACACACACACAAAAAGCTCCACTGTTCTCTTCAGATCCTGTGTGTGTTTGCTTCTGCTCCTTGGCTCTGATTCTTTCTGAAGCTTTTATAAGACATTTTCACTTGAGTTCATGCTTATGAATGCCCAATCCCTCACTTTCTCTCTCTAATATCTGTGCTTTCTGAATTTGCACCAACTTTTCTGTTTACTGAGCAAGTTGTAGTTATATAAAAATAAATAGATTGGGGCGACGGCTATTTCAAGACCGAATTCATGCCAAAGACCTTTTTCCCAGACTTGGAGAAACAAAAACACATAAAAAAAATCAACATTCCAGACGGAGCGGCTATGAACCGAGCCGAATTTATAATTCGTTTAAATTCTTGTCCAGTTGGTGTTGATAGAAGAAGCTCAAACTCCAGTGTTAATGGGCGACACGTAGCTGTCACCACGTTCCTAAAGGGTGTACGAAGCTTTTAGCTGCTGCGTGCCACAGAGTCACAGCCTCCTCGAGTCATGAGGAGACTCCAGAGTGTTTCAGCGATGGATGAAATGGCTCTGGGTCAGGACTTGTGCTTTTGCTGACCAAATCCAGGTTTGTTTGAAACTTCCTGTCCTACTGTAGTAACAGGTTGGAATTATGATGCCATGAACTCAGCATCCAGTCCTTCTCTGAGTCTGAGCCCAGGATCCATGGCCTTCTACCATAAATAGCCAGACGGAGTAGAGAGAGGAGAGGAGAGGAGAGGAGAGGAGAGGAGAGTAGAGGAGAGGAGAGGAGAGGGGGAACGGCTTATTGTGGAAATGTCTCACTCTCTCTCTCTTTCTCTCTCCTTCCCCCTCAGATCCTTTCTTTGTGGTGGCTTCACTCTCTGTCTGTATTTATGACTCATCATTTGTTCTCACCTCACGACCCCTCACGTTCGTCTGCTCCTTCCTCTGTATTAGACAGGGATCTCACCTACCAACCCCCAGTGCCTTTACTAAGCAGTGTGTCCTCTGTGTACTTTACAGTCCCATTAGGAATTAGAAACAGTTCAAAGTGCTTTTTTGTTGGGAGCACTCTTGAATCACAATGTTAAACAAACTTGGGCTCTTAAAACACATTCAATCACAAATTAAAGTCAAAAACTAAAGCACACAGCAACAACCAAGACTTTCTCCCTCTTATTTATGTTTTTATTATATACAGGGACGGACAAATCACTCATATCATTTACTCACTGTAAGCAAGATGTAGGAGCGAGAGAGACAGACAGGCAGGCAGACAGACGGACTGACCGACTGACTGAAAGGACGTAAGAGCAGAAGTATCCAATGAAAGTAAAGAACAGTAGAGGTAGAGTTTAGAGAGAGGAAATGACAGATTGAGGAGATGGAGGGAAACAATAAGGGAAGGAAGGCAAGAATGAACATTAAAAAAAGGAAGACGTCATGAAAGATAGATAGATATTCATATTTTATTAGTTTATGCCTTGCCGAGTGTGAAATCTGCACCTGCAAAGCATTTTACAGTCAAATCTAAGTGGACTTTAGAGGAGGAAAGCTCAATAAAAGCCTTTAGTTTGAAGTCTCATTACTTTCCCACTCTGTTTCAATCTGAACTCCATCCATTAACGCCACAGTAAACGTTGAGAGAAGCCACTTTCTTCAGTCCCTCATAAGCAGTGAGGGTCTACTTATAGTAAGGGATTCCTCTTTCAGGAGCTGTTACATGTCTGGCCCTCTCTCTCTCTCTCTCTCTCTCTCTCTCTCTCTCTCTCTCTCTCTCTCTCTCCCCCAGCCAGTTGCAGCCCGTCCCTTCTCCCATCATGCCCAAATAAAGTGTCCAAATTCCTCGTGTGTGCTTCTTCTCTCTGTGAAATGTTTATAAGACCCTCGCTCAGTGTGTGTATGCGTGTGTTAAAGCAAGAATGCTAGAATGGAGACGTGAGCGTGTTTAATTCTATACTCCCCTTACAGGCTCTCAGCGCAAACTATCATTTTCTCATTTTCCAATTGTAGTGACAGCAGAATAATAATGTTTAAATAGTTGAGGTTAAATGTTTCTGAGGTTCATTAGAAGCTTCTGTATGCTTTTATATTGGTTATAACCTGAATGAGCTCGTTAGGATCACAGCTTTTCCTCTGCTGTCCAGCTGAACGCGGCTGTGTAGAGCTGCATGAGGAAGACGTAAATGCCAACTCGCTCCTTCTCCTGACCCCTGACCCCTGACCTTTGTTATTGGTTACTGCTAGAGGCCAGCCTGGCATGGAAGTGCCGCCTGACAAAGGTGAAGGGAAGCTCATCGTTTCTGTCAGGGTGAGGAATCATGTTTGCCCCTGCAAGCAATGTCTGTCTCCCTCCCTCCCTCCCTTGCTCGCCCTGTCCATCACCTGCACAGCCACCATCCTGGTCCCGTGCCTGAGAGTTGAGCAGCGTTGACTGGAGCTCCTACTTTCATTTTAATTTTGTGTCAATGAGGTAAGGAACTGGACAGGCGGTGCATTCCTGGGGTTGTCTTCCCAGTCAGAATTCCAAGTTATCTCCAGGAACCTCCAGAAAACTCAGCCAAAACCAGACTCCTTAACTCTGGAGGCAATTGTAGGAAAGATGCAACTCACACAAATAGACACATGGTGCTCTCCAACTACAGGACTTTATTATGATTATTGTTTAAGACTGAAGGGTTTGCATATAACTGGCCAAAGACCTTCATGCACGCTAACATCCTGCTTTCACAGCCACCAGACTCCTAGTTAGTCAAACCTGTCCATCATCTAAGCTTTCATGATGTCTTCTGAAGTGCATTTGGTGCTGTGGGATCAATGTCAATCAAAGACGCGGCTTTGACTGCTGAGCTCGACTGTAAGTAAAAGAAAAAGTCTCTTCTTGATCCATTTACCTCTTTGGTGACAAATGAAAGGAGGTGATGGACAGGAGAATGAAAGGTGTTGGGCCACCAGAACAGCTTCAGTCCTGCTTGGCTTAGAATCTACAAATGCTTCTTATTGACCTGGACGGAATCATTTAAAGGTTTCTCTCCAGTTTGGACCAAAGCTCTCATATGTGATGGATGAACGGGAGAAGCTGGAGCAGATGATTTACATCCTCAGCAAACCGCAGTTTACCAGAGCCCCTGAACGCCTCAGGGTCAAACATTCTGATACATTGATTCCAGGTAATACAAATCAACTTTGGGTAAAAACAAATAGCACACATAGAATAAATAAATGAACACAACATGGGAGACGGTGGAAGAAGGTTCAGTGAAATTTTCTGACATTGTGAACGTGACTGTAAGCTGTTATGGTCAGTGGAAGCTCTTACACAGACCATTGATCTGGATCTCTGTGTGTGTGTGTGTGTGTGTGTGTGTGTGTGTGTGTGTGTGTGTGTGAGAATCCTCCACTTTAAATCCTCCACTGACTGACCGACGGAAAGCCATTGCATTGTTGCCAGGTAACAGTGCATGTCCAGTAATCTTACACTTGCCCTCTCTTGTTCCAAATGCCCAACACCCCTTATCCCTTCCTGCTCTTTCCAGACTGTTCTCTGTAACACACGCACACACACACACAGACACACACACACACACAGATGGGAGGGGGATGCGTTATGTTCAGTTGTGCCTCCTCCTCCTCCTCATCCTCCTCCTCCTCCTCCTCGGTCCCCCTCAGGCTTTCCAGTCCACAGACCCCCTGAGTCTGCTGCATTCCTCTCCTTGCCACCCCTAATGACAAGGTGTGTGTGGTGGGTGATTGGAATAACACATTGGAGTAAAACTGGAGAGCGACCTCATGGTTCCCAGAGTGATGTCACTTCCTCTCCAGTATCTTCCCCTCATGTCAGACAGACTGATTCAGCCCCACAGTAAACTCTGTGTATCAATGTGTATATGTGAGCTCGCTTTATGTTTGCTTAAGAGACTAAGGGAGAGAAAAGAAAGCATTCTGAAGCTGAGGGGATGTTTTAGGTTCAAATGTATGTTTTGGCAGAACCTTTTAATGAGCCAGGATTCAGACAGCAGCTTCTCGATGCCGAAACACACTTGGCCGACATGAAACCACATTCTGAATCACACACAACATGCTGAAGGTTACTCACACACTTCGTACTCCTCAGTACCCCTGGAGAGGAGACTGGATCTGTTTCATCTGTTTCATCTTTCAAACAAACACGATCTCCTTCATGAAATGTGATATTTGAATCATCTTGCTGTGCAGCGATCATTAGCATATTCTTTGTTTATTTGATTTCTTCGATCCGCCAGCCCGTCTCTGATGCTTTCCCTTTATAATTGGATGAACCCTCTTTGTGACCTAAACAGTAACTGTGCTGAGATTGTAAAATGCTGTTTGGTTGGTTAGAGTTTGTATTTGTGTTCTTCACCAGACTCATCTCTCTCAAACTGTTCTACACAGTATGGGATGTGATACTAAGGGACTTTCTGGATGACAGTAGCCACACTTACAGGCTTGCTGTGTGTGTGTATGTGTGTGTGTGTGCTATGATCATAATGAAATGAAATGAATCCCAATCTCAGTGAGGAAAGTAGGCATAATGGAAAATACATACAAGCCAGTTCAGACACAGACATCATCATTATTATTAGTAGAAGTCATGATTTCTTCATCCATTTCTACTTAATGGCCGTCATTATCTGTTTAACAATAACATATTTTATAGAATATATGTGTTGATCAATAGTTTATCAAACGTTATCGATCTTACAGAGTATCACGTGTAGACAAGCCACCAACTACAACAACAACAACAACAACAACAACAACAACAGTCACATAGAACGGAAGTATGGTTACTAGACACGTTGGGTAATAAAACAACATTAATTTAAAGAGAATATTTAATTTAAAATACGTCATCAGTCTCCATGATGTCTCGAAGACCACAAGATAATATGAAACTATAATTAAGCCAATCCCTTAAATTAATAACCTCTGGCCGTGTTATTGTCATAAATGTTTATGTATACGTTAACTCTCTTCGTTTCCCTTTAATTAACACAGACATCATTCTGTCGTGTTATTCTGGAGGCGCGTCATGAAGGAGGTGTTGACCGTGAGATCCATATTTAGGTTCTGACTGCTTACTCTAATCGACTGGACAATGACAATGACATAACCTCAGCAGAGCGCAGCGGAGTGAAGAAGCATTCCAGCCTTTAAGGCTTTAAGGTGGAAAAAGTGACACTGATTAAATCTAATACCCGAGCGGTGACATCACCCCCTGATGAGGAGGCTGCGTCCGGATTGGCCTGCGGCCCTGACCAATCAGAGCGCGCACACATGGGAAGAGTTTAAAAAAGATTCAGAAAAGTGTCGGAAAGTTGTCCAGAAGCCCGAGCGAGCAGGTCCGAGAGAGAGAGAGAGAGAGAGAGAGAGAGAGAGTCACGGCGGAGGAGCACGGATTAGAGCACCGAACCGTCGAGGAGCACCGGGCTGCATCTGTGTGAAGGCGCGGACAGAGAGGAGGAACCTGCCGCTCCATCTTTAAAGATCCACTCTGTATATTGACTTCAAACTAAAGAGAGAGAAAGAGAGAAAGAGAGAGAGAGAGAGCGAGAGAGCGAGAGAGCAGAATGTCAACACACTTCAGGAGCGGACCAGCCTTCGGACTTTCCGCCGAGGTCAAGAGTAAAGTAAGTTAAAGGATGATTTATCTGTCCGGTTATGATGATGTGTGTTTAACTTTAAGGAGGGGTCAGGGGTCAGAGTGGGAGTAATGCCTGACACAGACAGTCTGGGGAGTTTATGGAAGAGGTATTTGTGAATTTCTGTGCTGTAACATAACTGCAGGAATGAGAGCTGAAGCTATACTGAAGTCCCAGACACTAAGATACTGCTCACTTAAACATCAGACTGATCAATGACAAATGACAGAATAACTATTGATTAAAGCAAAACATGAAGGAGAAAATGAGACGTGCTGGTGTTTAGAGTTGTTTGGTTGGATCAGAGATGGGGATCCAGATTGATTCCACATTGGTTGCTTTGGAAAAGTCTTATTTGTGTGAGAGTAAAGGATCGAGGCTTTAAAAGGATAAATTGAGATTGCAGCCGACTGGTTTGAGTCGGGGAGGAAGACTTGCTTCCATTAAAGTGGGTTTGTTCCATTCTAAAGACTTTGGTACGTTCCAGTCAGTTCCGATGAGAGGTTTCTCTGATGTGATGATCACTTTGGTCTCTCAACAAGTCTGAGGTAGCTCCATGTATGAAGAACTGAAGGAGAAGGACCAACGTGGAATCGGACCCCACTAACAACTAGAAGGCTACTTAGGCCAGCTTATACCTCCATCAGGGCCGTATAAGCTTTGACAGAATGTGTCCAATAATACACCAGACTCCATACAGGGGTTCAGACCCAGACTCACCAACAGCTGTGCCAAGAAATCCTGGATCCTGATCCGGATCAGCACACAAACTTCCTATCCAGTCCTCTTTCCTAGTTTCATCAAAATAGCCTCCAGGTCTCTTGAGTCATCCTGCTGCCATCAAACAAACAAACCAGAGGGCGCAGGTGGAACATGGCAGCGATCACAAAGGTACAGTAGGTGTGCGTGCAGGATCGTTTGTTCAGAGTGTGTAACTCTGTCATCGCCCTGACGACACACACCAGCTGGGCCTCCATGTTTATACTTTACTGTTTTTGCGGTGTGTGTGTGTGTGTGTGTGTGTGTGTGTGTGTGTGTGTGTGTGTGTGTGTGTGTGTGTGTGTGTGTGTGTGTGTGTGTGTGTGTGTGTGTGTGTGTGTGTGTGTGTGTGTGTGTGTGTGTGTGTGTGTGTGTGATGGTCGTCACCTCCTCCCTCCATAGCGCCGTCTCTCATCAGCGCCTTCATCTCACACAGAGTCGAGTGCACACGAGAGCCACACACACACACTCTTTTCATTACAGCCATTCAGCAGTCAGCAGGGTCTTATTCAGGAATGGAGCAGTGAGATTTTGGGACTAGCCCGGTTGCCGTCTCCATCCCATTAAGACTGATTGGAATTCAGACAGTTAGGCAGAAGAACAGAGAGCTGTGACCTCACAGCTCATCAGGCCCATGATATGATCCATATAACAACAAACAAACCAAGGCCTCAGTCAGCGGTGTGATGAGTAGGAGGAAGCAGGTCACTTTGGTACGTTCCAGTTGCGTGACATCAACCAAGAGGAGAGATGTAGGGTTTGGACTGACAGGTACATCAACAGATCTGATCTCCTTTTAAGGAGAGGCTGGGTTCTGTCCTGGAACCTGAGAACGTGTCCTCACTCTAAACAGTTTACATCTCAGTCTTGAATGACAAAAACAGGAGGAACAGGAGCGCCAGTGATGGATGGAGGAGGCGAGCAGTGCCAGCAGCTCACCAAGGGGAGCCTGTGCACACTGAGGGACAAAAGAGTCAAAGTGAGGCCACTGGGGGCACAGAGACGGTTTACAAATATTTGTCGGTTTGTGTGTACAGGCACAGTTGTGTGTGTAACATTAAGATACAATATCATGGTAAAGCCATCGATCAATTCATACTAAGTGGATGATCATTGTTTCTGTCTTACATTGGCTGTTCTGGTTTTCAGTGTATTCTTCCATTGGTATGCAAGGCATGTTTCTGATTCCCAAACTGGCATTTGGAGTTGGAAAGCCGTCCTGATTGCATTCCTGAGCTCTACAATGAGAAAAACAACACAAGCCAAAGCAAACTGAAAGTGCCCCGGCTCAGAGGCCAGACCTGACGATGTTGGCCCGGGTTTATCAGGCGCGGTTTGCCCCCAAGTGGTCGCCTCGCTGTAAAAGGGCAGAGTCTGGAAAACCCTGTGGGAGAGAGAGGGGGAGAGAGAGAGAGAGGGAGAGGGACGGATAGCCAGTTGAGGCCAGTGAGCGAGGCCAGTTGGAGAAAGAGCATGACGGTCCGACACAGAGGAGGGGGGAGTGTTTGGGGAAAGCTGTTTCTCCCAAGTTTGGTGTGATGGACTGGGAGCAACACTCTCCCATCCCTCTGGCTCTCATGTGCTTGTTTGTGTTGGCTGCTGATCCCAGACTGTGAAGTGGAATTATCTCCAGAACGTTCACTAAAGGGGACATGGGGGGGGGGGGCATGCCAGAATTCAAAGTATTGTGTTTATATGCTTGTGCCAATATGACACTATGTGGAGATGAACTATACGTTCATCTCTCTCTCTCTCTCTCTCTCTCTCTCTCTCTCTCTCTCTCTCTCTCTCTCTCTCTCTCTCTCTCTCTCCTCTCTCCTCTCTCTCTTTCTCTCTCTGTGCCGCGCGCTGTCTTCTATTGCTTTCCATCTGTTTGCCACCAATCCTGGAATTTCCATTTATTTTCCACACTGATTAGTTTTGTGGAAAATGAAAAGATGAATGACACAAAAGTGGAATCTGTGTTCTACTGCATCTTTCACTCTGCAGCTCATATTTGGAACACAGAAATGTTTTTGTTTACCTGGAGAACACAGTAAGCATCTTGTGTGTCTTGACCTTTGCCCCCCCCCTACAGCTCGCAGGCAAGTATGACCCCAAGAAGGAAGAGGAGCTGAGGATGTGGATCCAGGACGTGACGGGCCAGAAGGTTGGAGAGAGCTTCATGGAGAGCCTGAAGGATGGAGTCCTGCTGTGCGAGTGAGTGACCTGAGACAGGAGAGGATCAGCAGTAAACCAGGCTGATGTCAGTCACCTGACGGGGTGACTGACATCAGCCTGGAGCCGTGCAGGGATGATCTGTGACACAATCTGAGATATCTGAAGCCTTTACTTTCTTGAATACCAAAGCACTTTTTGTTCCCCTTTCCTTTGTAGACTCATTAACACTCTTCAGCCGGGATCTGTGAGAAAGATCAACCACTCTAGTCAAAATTGGCCCCAGGTAAAGAAACACGCATGTTTTAGACACATGTATGTATAAAGCCTGAGCAAGTGGAACAAGATCGGTCCTCCCACGTCCTGAAAGAGAGAAATGAGTTGCTCCCATCTCGGCCTGTCTGTTAGAGTTTTATGAGGCTGAGAAAGAGAGCGGCGCTTCTAAGACCTGCTCGGGCTTTTCTCAACAAATCCTCTGTGAGGCAGCCAGGCCCCTATTATACATCACACAAAGTAAAAGGGCTGGGTTTTAAAAAGACATCTTGCAGAGCTCCAGACGCACTCATTTAGCCTCTTTGTGCTCTTTGTTCTCAGGTGAAGCTTTTGTGTTACTGTACTTATGATCCCTCTCCCCAGCTGTAATTGGTTCATACATCACATGAGTGGTTGTGTCGCCCGTGAGGGTCCAGCAGGCAGATTCTGACGTTTATTTTGCTTCATTTGCCACTTCCTCTCCCTTTTTAACCCTTGATTGGCTGAAGGCATCATCACCGGTGCTCTTGTTTGCCTCCCTTAGCCACCGCACAGCTCCTCTTTCATCTTTCCTCCCATCCTGCAGTTACTTACTTACTTACTCACGCCGCTCAATGTTTGGGGACGTTCTTCGAAGCCTGTGCTTTTGTTTAAGGAGTGTACCGGAGCCTTAACGCTTTTGAAAATGAAGGAGTTGCAGGATGCACAAAGGCAAAGCTTCACTGACAGATAATAAACAATATCCATAATATCTACAGCATAAAGTATAACAACAGATAAGTCATCATAATAAAGCCCTGCTGCTACTTAACAGACCAACTCACTGCTCTCCTTAACCTCCACTCATGTCCATATGCTGTATTTCTGCTTTGTCGTTCTTCAGCTGGAAAACATAGGGAATTTTGTCCGTGCCATCACAGACTACGGCGTGAAGCTGCATGACATATTTGAGGCCAACGATCTGTTTGAGAACTCCAACCACACTCAGGTCCAGAGCACACTCATCGCTCTGGCTGGAATGGTGAGGACAAGAGAAGACGCAGATGCTGTTAGGCTGACTCTTAACATGTCCTTCGCCTGTATGAAGACACATCTGTCTCTGTATCTTCCTCTCTGTCTCTCCGTCTCCCTTTTGCATCCCTCAGGCCAAATCCAAAGGTTTCCATTCTAAGTGTGACATCGGGGTGAAGTACGCGGAGAAGCAGCAGCGGCGCTTTGCTCCAGAGAAGCTCAGGGAGGGACGTAACGTCATCGGCCTGCAGGTAAGACCGCCTGTGTGACCCACGGGCTTAATCTAAAAAAATAATGGAGGAAATATGGAAATAAATGGCAAGAACTGTAAATGAAGAAGCACCTCTGCCCCCTGCTGTCCTTGAGTGAAGCTACAGCTAGAGCTTCTCTCAGTTCATAAGTACTTAGAGAACATAATGAACATAACGTCGGTATGTGTTTATTTATTAAGGCATCTGTTTTATATTCCCTGGCCTGGTTTTTATGATGTAGTTTGTATTATGAAGCATTTTGTAGCTTTGTTTTGAAAGGTGCTGCATTAATAAGGTTGTTATTATCTGTTGCTAACGGCTCATTTCCAGTCTTTCTGAAGTATAGTCTTCTTTAGTAATTCTATTTTGCGCTACTGTCTGCTTGTAGAGGGATGTATAGCTTTTCATTCCCTTGCATTATAGTTTAGTATGTATATTGTAAATTAAATACTAAGACCCTGCTGCCGTCAGGTGAAACCCTCAGACCTTGTTGTATTTCATTTTAAACTTTCCAGTCTTTTCCTCCTCTTGTTTTATTTTAGATGGGCACCAACAAGCTTGCCAGCCAAAAGGGCATGACCTCATACGGCACACGGCGCCATCTGTACGACGCCAAAATGGGCATGGAGAGTCCAATGGACCAGTCAACCATCAGCCTGCAGATGGGCACCAACAAGGGAGCCAGCCAGGTGAGGGCTCCACCTTTCATCACTTCATTCTCTCTCTCTGTGGACTGAAGTGTGTTTTTGTCGCTCTTACACCTGTGAAACATGTCATTGCATCACCTGTAGAAGATTCCTTTGAAAGAACAAACAAACAGAAGGTGTAATGTTTGGTTTTGTCTCTTCCAGGCTGGCATGACGGCTCCAGGAACCAGACGACACATCTTTGACAAGAAGCTGGAGCTGGAGAACTGTGACTCCAGCACCATCCCCCTGCAGATGGGCACCAACAAGGTGGCGTCCCAGCAGGGGATGACCACCTACGGCCTGCCACGCCAGGTCTTTGACAACAAGTACTGCGCCAACCCCACTGAGGCCTTTTACAACAACGGCAGCGAGGCAGAGTTTGACGGCTACCAGCATTACTCTGACTAAGACAGACGACCTCGCCTCCTCTGTCCTCTGTGCTTCACTTCAGACAACCACAGCCAAAAACCCCAGACTCTTATTTATCATTTCTAACCATGTGCTTTTTTTTACTTTTTTTTTTACTCTGGGGGATTTATTGTTTGTCTTCCCACGAGTAAAAATAAAATAAAGAAAAAAGTGTTTACAGAGAGCTTTTCTCCAAATGTTCATTTAGGCCAAATCCCCCTCACTTTGAATTCTATGAGAAAAGACCCAAAGAAAACGTATTTAACTTAACGTCTCATAAGAGTCGTTAACTTTTGCTATTTATATTTTTGCTACAACTTTTTATACTTGCAATCTAATTAGAGATGTTTACCTGCTGCCACCTCACCTCACCTCACCTCCCGTCCAATTGACCATGAGCAGAATTTAGAATTTGAAGTTTCTATAGTGGAAACAAGTCCTGGTGCTGTTGGTGCTTTGACCCAGCTGGATCTAGAGTCCACATCCACCCTGGAGCGTCACCGGCTCTTGACCCAGCAGCTCCAGGTCAGCTCAGTGAGCGGGGGACAGGCCATGCTGAAGGCCTTGTGTGGGGACATTCTCTTGTTTTCTGAGCACCTGCGCTGTCAAACTGTCAATCACCCATTTCCAGCTCTGTCTTAAATGGCTTGTGTGCAGTATTTCAGTTTATTCTGAAGTTGTAAACGTAGAGGGGACCGTCGGGGGGGTTTATGTTACAATTAGTTTTTCAAGCAAAAGGCCAAATATAAGTGTTGGTGATATCCATATGTGTGCCACCATTTGAATTTGGTCCCCAGTGTTATGTCTCCATGGTTCTTGTTGTTTTGGAGACTTTGTTCTATTTGCCTTTAGCCTCAGTGAACTTTGGCTTCAATGCTGTTGCTCCATTTGCACTTTACATGGCCTCACCTTGCATGCAGTAAAAGGCAGAGATACACAAGCCCGCATCAAACAATACTGCTGAGCCCACCGAATGTCTTGAATGTAATAGTATTGGAGGGTTGTAAGAGCCGCTTTGCTGTAACCCAATTCTTTATCGCCACTTCAGAGAGGACAGAAAAAGAGTTTGAGAAACAAAGGAGGCTTGTGTTACAGTAAAAAGGATCAAGTTATAGAATGAGATTGTGACACAACGTGGAGCGTCCTGTCAAAGCCCACTGCGTACGCTTCATTAGTGTGACGTGTGGAATGACTCAACAGATTAGTGTTGCCTCGTTTCTGACTTGGAGTCGTTGTGCGCCATCTGGTGGTTGAAGAGAGTTACAGCAGAACCAACAGCACATTCAGTTACTGTATTAGAAAAATCAGCCAACTTTCTCTTTCCTTTATGCATTCAGTCCCATTTCACCGTTACACTCCTGATCCTGATCCTGAAAGGTTTATGTTGAATAAATTAACATTTTTATGGTGAAGAGTTGGTTTAGTTAAATTTTGCGACCCCCCCCCCCCCCAAACTTTGTTTTCCTCTATGCCTTTCACTAAAGATGGCACTTGTGCAATAAAAACACTCAATAAAATGATTCTGTTTGTTCTTGTTTACTCTCATTGGCACAAAAACACACAGGGAGAAGACAAACACACACATTCTGATTTGTAGACTCGTACAAATTTGATTATGACATAAAAAACTTTAACTCTTGAAGGAATATAAATATTTACTCAGCCTTAATACCAAAGAGTGGGCAGAATAAGCAACACAGGAAAAACATCAACCAACAAAGAATCCAGTGCATTAGTGAGAAGGTTGACAAGTCTAAGATCTAACATTAAAAATAAGACAACGCACCCCCTCCATTCACACCTCACACATGATTTGGTGGACATGGAAAATATTCTACAGGAGTGGAAACATCTGTGCAATTACAATTTACACCTTATATAAGTACTATACCCTTTATTATAGTCGTACAAAAGACAGAGTTAACGAGCTGATACATATCATGATGTAAACCTGTTTGTGTGAAGAAGTGAGCTTCAGACAGAGGAGGAAGAGTCTGTCATGATGAAACTCCGGCCCAAGCAGAGTGACAGTACAGCAGAAGCTCTGTGAAGCAGCAGAGACGACACGGGGACTCTCTTCCTCCCCTAAAGGGACGGATGTTGGTGACAGAGTGGGGCAGCATGGAGGCCTGGGCACCCCGGGCTGCCAAGAACTCCTGGTGCTGCAGCATGGAGTCTGTGTCGTCTCCACCGGCCTGAAGGTCCCAGTGCACGGCGGTGCTGCGCTCCATGGGACTCCCTGCAGTGGAGCCTGACTGGGTGAGGCCGGGAGCGCCAGGACAAAGGCCCGTCTGGGACCAAAAGAGGAGGGGCCACTGTGATGTTCTACTCCACATGGAAGTACTGTTAGAAAAGCTAAAGCGTTTCATTTGAACATTATGGAATCCTAACTGTGGAGCTTGTGGTGCTGCTTTAATGTCTGCACCGCATCTGAAGGCTTTGCTACATCAACCGACCAATCAGAGGAGTGAATACTATGTGAGCGAGGTCAGAGAGGAGGCGCGTCGTCACAGGAGAACATCCCCATCACTGATTGGCTGCTTCACAGGCATCGATCCAGTCACTGTAAACGTCCACCGGCTCAGACAAATCTGTTGAGAAGAAGGTTAGGGATAAACAGATACGGCTTTATACGATTACCTCCGCTTCTAAACAAGGCGGCCATTTGTTTTGTTGATTAAAAGGATACAGGTGATGGGCGTCTGGAACTCCTCCAGGCAGACGCTGCAGGAGATGATGCCTGTGTTGCGTGTTCGCTCCCTGTAGGTCACAGTGAGAGGAGGTTTCATCATGCAGTCCAGACTCTGTGTGCTTCAGATAACGTGGTGATGCCACACACACACACACACACACTTACATTTTGACATCACAGGATTTCTCGTGGTTACAGAAGGGGCAGGTGAACTGGGTGTCCAGGTTCCCCGTCATCTTCTTCTTAGGGGGAGGCTTCCTCTTTGACTTCCTGCGCCCCATGGCTGATGATGGATCTCTGCAGATAAAAGGGTCGCCGGTTCAAATCCTGTGCGAAGGTGGACTGGTAGCTGGATAGACGCCTGTACATCTCCTGGGCACTGCCGAGGTGCCCTTGAGCAAGGCACCTCACCCCAAAATTGTGTATGTGTGTGTAAGGCCTGTGTCTGTGTGTGTGTGTGTTTCTGTTCCATGTGTGGGACCATTAAAGGATGGTTCTTTTTCTTCTCCAGTATTGTTTATAGTATAGCGGCCCTCTCTGGTTTGTTTCCTTGTTGGAGTAAGTTAAGTAAACAGCGGTTGCTACGCGATGTAACTTCCCTTTAAATGTTAACTTAGACAAGACAAAATTAAAATGTCAAGCACACAAAACAAATCGAACGCTGTGTTACTTGAAACAACGTCTGACTCCAAAGCTCCTTACAGTGAGCAAACAAGAGCGGCGTCAGGACGAACAAAGGGACGACACTGACCTCACAAATACACATCACACAAATGATAACAGAGCAAATACCAGACAGACAGACAGACAGACAGCAACCTGTTTAGTGTGTTCATTCATACAATGTGCTGTCATTTACATCTATTGGTTTGAAGAAGGGCTCTGATTCTACTTGAACAGCAAAGATTCGGGTTATCAGGTGGTTTGATCACTTAATGATATCAAAATTAAACAGTTTTCATAAAATTTGCCACAGAAAAATCCCGTTATAACGGTTATAATGCTCCTTCAAACTCGTGATAGTGATTAACATGATGTGTAATAGAGTCATAGCACAAATTAATGGCATTATAGCACAGTGCAACAAACATAAACACACATTTCTCCCAGAAAGCTGCAAAGCATCAAAACCTAAGGCTGGACGCGAGTGAGCTAGTGTGCTAACAAAGGGAGGCTCATCGTAAACACTGCCTGAGTCTGGAACGTCAACATCTCTGCACACAAGCCGTAAACTGTAGTTTGAGTATTAGTGTGTGTTTTTGTGCGTGTGTGTGTGCGTGTGTGTTTAACGCAGCCCTGTGTGTGTTGTCTTACCAAAGTGATGCTCTCTGCGGAGGATGCTGTGACATTTGATCCGGACGCGACCGTCTCTGTGAGGCGTCCTCCGATTGGTTGGTTGGGAGGTTGTTTACATCTTCCATTGGCTCAAGCCTGGACACTGACCGCCAATAGGGGGTCTTCTTGAGCTCTTACCTCCACCAATGAGAGTTAACCAAGCAAAGTCGGTGCAAACGAGAGAGAGATGCAGATCCAAGTGCATTCTGGGATGTGTAGTATAAGTGTGGTTTGTGCGCGATCGACCGGCGGGGCAGATCTGATCAACTTCAGATTATATGCGTGCACGCGCATTTGTGTCTCTGCTGTGCGCGTGTTTCCAGTTTGGCGCCGTCGCACCGCTGACGATGATGACGCGTGTGGACTAAACCAAGACAGGTGTGGACTAAAACAAGCTCGGCACATTCACACACAAACATAAACCTCAACCCGATAGATAAGTGGATACAAATTGCAACTCTGACTTTTGAATAGTTTTGTTGTAGTTTGTCATAGTTCGTCAATATGAGCCGACCTTCAGTAAGAGACAAAACTCCTCCAGATTAAACATGTCCCACCCACACTCAATCAGTCATGGTTTAACCCGGCTCAATAAGACTCACCTGGAAATGTCTGCTTTAGTTTTCCCCCAACAAGAGGACAGACAAGAACCAAACGCTCCTGAGGTCGCAACAAGAAGACAGAAAAAGGTAAGAAACAAACGCTCCTGATCCACCAACGAGATGACAGCTACAGGTAGGAAACAAACGCTCCTGATCCACCAACGAGATGACAGCTACAGGTAGGAAACAAACACTCCTGATCCACCAACGAGTGCTGAGGGGGACACATGCACACACACCCTGCTGTGTGTCAAACTCTTTCTGGGTTTAAAAAACTGATACACTGGTATTAAGGGTTCAAAAGGTACAAAGGTTTCAAAGGTTCAAATGGTTCAAAAAGCGAAAAAGGACGAATTTCCACTGTACGCATTTCTACGTCGTGCATTTCAACTTCAAGAATTTCAACTTCAAGAATTTCAACTTCAAGAATTTCAACGCAATTTGCCAGATTTTCCATGGAACTTCTACATTTGCTCGTCACTTGGAAAGAGGAAGAGTGCAGCACAGTCCAGGTCAAAGGTAAACGAGGTGAGAATGGGTGCCTCCCAAAAATCCAACCCCTCGTCCTCGCCGTGGGAGGTGGAAACGGGTCGATCCAGGTTTGAGTCCAGACAGGCTGTGTTTGCATCATGCTGGTTAGCTTTGCTAGCTGAGCGACTGTTAAGTGTCTGGACTCAAACCTGGAACGTCCTGGCTAACGGGGCTCTGGTCTAATGAGTTACTATTACACTTTTTAATGAACATTTAGTAACTTTCACTTTCTCCCATTTTGACTTAATTACTCTGCCCAGTAACAGTCTTAAGGTCAAACTGATTCCCTCCCAGCCCGTCATGCCTCGTGTCTCCGCTGCAGGGCGCTGTAGCAACCTCACAAACTCCTGCGGTGTAACGTGGTAACACAGCCATCATGCTGATGGAAGAACCAGGTCCGAGTCCTGGTAGGAGTCTCTGGTTCTTACAACGCTGTCCTGCAAACTCTCTGACCACTGACCTGGGCTGCACAGATTCACCACACATCAGACATACAGGAAGTGATTCAGCTGAGAGAGTTGGGCCCAAACAACTGATGTGTAAAGTAATCTTCCCAGATGTTTCAAAGTTAGCTGGGCCTTTAAGGCTTCATGAGGCCTACAGATCATTGAACAATGACCTCACACCATTTTGATAGAAATGGGATTGAACCACATTTTATGTTTGTGTGTGTCCCATAGAACTTGTGAGCCACACTCCCTCTTGCCAGGCTCCCAGAGGGACGAGCTGGGCTAAGGTGGGTAAGGTTCATGTTAACAACCACATTGTGTGTTGTCATAATTGTAGATCTTCTCTGCCTTGGTGCAGGTATGTGCTCTGTGCCCTCTAATCCTGTCCAGAACTCCACAATTTGGCTGGAACCTAAAAGTATATAGGAGCTGCAGCATGGAACAGATTGAACCCCTGACAGAGGTCATTGAAGTATGTAAGGTACCGTAGATCAACACTAGGGGGCATTAGTTGACTAATCTGTGACTTTGAGAAATTCAAAACTCAAATACTGTATATGAAATGGATTTGAAATTCAATTGTTTCTTATACATGTAGAGCAAAAAAAAAGAAGATCAAATTTACATAATTTCGATAGTCAAACGTTATGTAGCAGCGAATAACACACATAAGTAAAGCTGAAGAGAAGGAAACTGGAGCGGAACATTCATGGTCGTCGATGATTGGATGAAAAGTTAAAATATTCAAAACGAGGGCTTTTTATAAACGAATGCTATTGGTCCGCGTTGCCTCGGGGGCGTGGTTTCTGCCAAAACAACGGACCAAGGAAGTGAACGCCTGAGTTTTTAGATAACGCAGTCTGTCACCTTACCGATCTTTATTTTCTATTCTGAATCATTAAGGTAACAAAGACGAAGGTAAGTGTGCACACTGCAAACCTGCGCCGATTGTTTCGCGTCACGTGTAAATATGCAAAAACAAGCAAGAGACGGTCAACTTGGCATCAATATAAATGTTGAACTTTATTCCTCCTTTAGCTCGTCGGCTAAAGCTAATGAGCCTGCTGCATTAAACTGTAAATGATCTTTTCGTAGCCGTCCAGTGTTAAAGCGTATTATCAGCTCTTGTCATCTTATGTCGATCATTTGCTGCATTCTGAATATCCGTGTCGCCTGTTAACGCTATTGAAACCTGCAGTCTGTATATCAGCTCTCGCTCTTATCTGCTGTAATTCTGTGGACTTATCAGGTCTGCTGCACCCGTGGAGCTCTACGCAGGGATCCGGCAGGCCTCTATCTCTCCTTTGACTGAAGCTGAGTCGTGTGTGTGTCTGTAGTTTGCAGGCTGACGCTATGGTGACAGAGGGGGAGCCCACAGACTTTGTCAAAGTCCTGCACCTGCTGCTCCTCTCCTTCTCCTGGGGGATGCAGGTCTGGGTTTCCTTCATAGCAGGTATGAGATAACACAAGACAAAGCCGTGAATTCTTCAGATGCATCTTTTTTGGTCATGTTGCATTATTATTTCATGTTTTTCCATCAGGATTTGCATTGGTGTGGCAGGTAACCCTACACACCTTTGGTCTGGTGCAGAGTAAACTCTTTCCTGTTTACTTCTACTGTCTGCTGGGTAGCAACTTCCTCAGCCTGGCTGTGTATGCAGTGTATCATCCCAGAGAGCTGCTGGACTGGCATGAGAGTGTGCAGGTTGTACATCAGTGTCACAGAACTACTGCCAGATGTGATACACAGTATATGACATCATTATCTGCTGCTACAATGGCTCCTCTTTGTGTTTTTCAGATGGTTCTTTACTTTGTGGCACTGATCATGGCGGGGTTGAATGCTCAGTGGTTTGGCCCTGTGGTCTCTGAGGTGATGTTAAAGTTGAGGGAAGTGGAGGAGGAGCACGGCCTGGGGAATCAGATCGGTCTGCGCAGTCAGAGGGAGGCCTACGCCAAACTCAAGGAACAGGATCCAAAGTACAAAAGCTACAAGAGCACCTTTGGGCGCTACCATGGGATGTCCAACCTCTGTAACCTGCTGGGGTTCATCTGCACCACCACCAATCTGATCTACACAGCGCTGAATCTAAGCACCATTTAGAGAGGATTTGATTCTCAGGCTTCAGTTTGTGAAAAATATCTTGCTTTCAATTTCTGCTATGACATCATCACATTTCATACACAACACTGGAATCACACACAACTGGCAACATGATGCCTGTCAGTGGGGCTGGGAACTCAAGTTAGACACACCCACATATGAAATTGTAAGTACGATGATGCAATTTGCCTTGTGAGGATGTTTCCACATTGCTCTTCATGCTTACATTCCAGGCTTCTTCCTCCTCTTCCTCTGTGGTGTTATATTCCATCCTCACTCTTCTTCATCTTTCCTGAGCAGGTAGTTAGAAGACCACGCCTTCTTATGAATGAGTTTCACCTGTGGAATAACTTGACAGCAACCGTCATTGGTTGATTGGTTTTATTTGTTGAACAATCAATGTATTAGTAGTCGCCACGACAACAGAATCACATCAGCACAATTCATGAAACGTATGCCTGAAAGATTTAGACATTTGAATGAACCATTTAGTATGTGATGATTTGCACAATGAATGTATTTCAGATTGAAAGTATTTAACTAAGCACAAATGTAATCTTTTTTTATCAACATGACACACTTAGATACTTAAGCATTTGTAAGTGCTGAGAAAGAATGAGACATGCCAACATGTTGTGAGGGTTTCATATCGTTTTAAGAACTTTAATTATTGTTTGAGAATTGGTCCAAATCACCAGAGGACTCACTTTAAAGTGTATCTATGATAACGTGTCTAATGTGAAGTTTGGGGGTTTCATTGTGTGATTTTTCCAGCAGGGGGCGATGTTTGCGAAACCTATAATCTGGGAGAGTTTACACATTTTTGACCACAGTATTGAATTTAATCTGTAAAATGTAATGTTTGTAGGTACTGGGAATGAATTGTATCATTATTTTGTTATTGTTGGATTAACATTGCAGTTTTGGAGATAAATAATGACTTCTTTAAGACGGATTCCTAAATATGTGTCCACTACTCTTTCTTTCTTTTGAAATGGATGGATTTTAAATGTATATCTTCTTTTACAACATTGATCTTCTTCAAACCAGACACTTGTTTAATTGTATCAGCATGGAAAGGAGTCGTGTTTTGATTTGTATTGACTCACACTGTTGAGTGATCGCAGGCCTAATAGACAGTGTCTGGATTTGGAATAGGATGGCTTTAACTGGATTAGCAGTGAGTCAGATCAGATTTTGAAAGGATCCGCTCTGAATGAGGGAACAGAGCTTAGTTGAGCAGCTCCGGCATTACAGGCACTGAGCCTCACACAGCTACAACCTCTGCTCTAATGGAGTCTGGGATGGAAACCAACAACAACGTCGGTATAAAAGCAGAGGGAGAGTTTACTGAGAGAGGAGTTTTCCCGAACACAAGTCCTATACACCTCCCTTTAAGATGCTGCTATCATCCGTGATTGGGATGTCAATAATCTATGGTTTATTGGGATTTTGACCGACTAAAGGAATTGAAGAAGCTCAGTGTGGTTTAAACAGAATGTATGTGATGTATATTCCTCAGACTATATCAGGCAGTGTGTCTTATCCACATTGGTCCAAATATCTGCATTTCCAGGCCACTTGTATCAGGAAATAAGACTTTTATCTTTCATCAAAGAACAAGTTTAACCACTCTCTTATTTGGACAGAGACGTGTTTCAGGCTCCTGTTCTGTCCACTTCCTCCATGGCAGGAAGCTATTGGACTGTTACCAAGAATGATCTGATAACATCTTCAAAACTATTTACAAGAATTACTAAATGTGACTTTTGGTGATTGAGTTGAGTCAAGAAACTAAATGAGTAACAAAGTAAAACATGCAAAGGTAAACAGGAGGAAGTTAGATGTTGCATCAGACATGTTCCACCATCCTCCCTCATTCCTGCACCACACAAGTAATTTGAGTGTGTGAGTGTGTGTCTGTAGGTGTGTGTGAAGGGCATTACTACAGCAATCGGGCTTATTCAACATGGAATGCTGCTTGTTCAGGACCTGCCTTTACTGAGGAAACTCCTGTTATTGCAGCAGCACAGCTCTGCAGTAAGACGCTGTGTTAAATTAATGATAAGTCTGGAGACCCTGCAGTGTTGTTCAATCACCTCTAATGTGGGAATACAGCCTTCATTTTACACTTGGCTCATATCAGTGGAGTTCTGGTGAATGTGTACTCATATCAAACCACTGAGATCCAAGCAGTGCTTTATAAACTGTACACACGCATAAAGGACCTTTATGCGTTTGTTAGCAATGATTAATCACTACTCTTCCTCATAAGTGAAGGCTAAGCACCAAATAATATACTTCTCAATAAGTTCACTCCTCTGGCAAACACACAGGGAGACAACAGGAGACAGCAAACAAACCCACAGGTGTTTGGAAATGCTTACTGTGACAAATACATTAAGAAAGGGGAAGAAAGGACCATAATACAATCATTTAGATTAAATCCTTATGGAAAGATTGTAGCAGTTTGATGGGAGACAAATGTTCAACGGTGCTTCACAGGACAGATAAAGACATAGAGCTGAGAGAGAGACAGACAGACAAACAGACAGATAGACAGACGTAAAGTGTTTACCCATCGATTCGGAGACAGCCCCGTTCTCCTTAGTTCACACTTACGCACACACACGCGCACACACAGTGAGAGAGAGAGAGGGACAGAGAAGTAGAGGGAAACAGAGAGAGAGAGGAAAAGAGACGGAGGTGTGTGTGTGTGTGTGTCTTCGTCATTAAAGCCGCTGTGTGTCTGCTCTGCGCCACTCTGTCACAGAGCTCCAGCCAAAGTAGCGGCGACAGCTCTGTACACAAGCGAGATCCGGGAGCTGCTCCACTCCACTCCGGGAGAGCTGGTGGGAGAAGGCGGCGGCTGCAGGCGCTGTTTGCTGCTGGGCTGCAGAGAGGAGACTTCAGGTGCGCTTCATTCAGGGGCTGCCCCACCCGGACAGGACACATCGCTCTGTCGCTGTCGAAAACTCGAGACAGAACCACGTAGAACGCAGCTTTTCTTCACAACACAAGGTCAGTTTATGGAAGTTTGGATGGCATTTGTTGTTTTTCCTGTTCTAACCACCCCGTGTTTGCTTCAAGCTCCGCTTTGGATCAACCACTCGCAGTAAAGTTACCTGTGGTGGAGAAGTAGTTAATGTTTAATACCATCAATATTGAGCCTTTAAATGCGTGATTGTGCCGTAGGACACAGAGAAAAGTGCCCGTAGACGTTTCTCTCTTTCAAAATAAAAGCACCTGTAACCCCTGAGCGCTTTCTTTGTGTGTCCAGTCTCGCCTCTAATGAAGGAACAGATGTGACAGCTGCCAGATAATCAATAATGGTCATTTCCTGACTCTTGGCTCAGCAAACAATGCCAGCTGAGGGACCTGCTGCGCCATTATCAGGCTCTATTCGCCACAATGGCCTGTTTGTTTGGCTGAGATAATGCTACTCTGCTAGGCCGTCAAACAAACTCTCAGAGCCACACTTACACTTTGTTGTGTTTGTATTTGTTAAGTAGGGGCTGTGTGTCCTGATATAAAGGCAGATGGTCTTATCAAAGAGGGATCAGATCAGACTGGGGTGTGTGTGGTTACACAGTGTTGCCTCTAAATGTTGATCAGTCGTTTCAGTGTATAGTTTATGAAGGAAAAAGACTTACAGGTTGCTTTTAGTGGTTGATCTACCTTTATCTCCCTTTATCTGTGCCTTACACACTCTGGGTGAATTTTAAACACAATAGAAACACAGTTAGAGTCATAATTATTATTAGTATTGTCTTCTGGATGAACTTCCACTTATTGATTGTGGGATAAATGAGATAAATTAGCCAGATTCTTTTCTCCATCGAGGCTTTTGATGTACTGAGTGAATATAACACACACCTTGATCAGAGCACAGACTCCTATGAGAGGCTGAATGTCAGTGACGGCTCTATAGAGTGGATCCTGCCCTTTGTTGCCTGTGGACATCCTCAGCTGCACAGCAGACATGTGACAGGGTTTACCTCAGGCTGGGCTTGTGCTGTTGACGGAATGGAAGTTAGAAAGCAACACATTTTCTTGTGAATGGTTCGTGGAATCATACACAACTAAGTACACAGGAGAGATTTTCATTTTTCTTTGTAGCATCTTAAGACCCTGGAACGGCACAGGCCTCATGTGATTTGGGATTTCACGGCCACTGCTTGAAGAGATTAGTATGACTGCTGTGCCTTTTGTGAAAGGCAAAAGACTTTCTAGTAAGAATGGAATGTGTTCACAGAGAGTAAAGGCTTCAGAGTTCATGTGAAGAATGAACGAATATTGTGTTTGTGTCTAGTTTCATCGATTACAACAGGATGTGTTGCAAAGTCTGACACAGTGGAGAGGAAACGTGCAATTTAGCTCATGCAGGTGTTTTATTCTTCTAAGTTAGTGGTTCATTGTCCTCAAGAGGCAGATCTCCAATTTAAATCTTCTAATTTGAAGCACAGTATGAGAACACACCCCTCCTTATTATCCAGTTGTTAATAAGTTGTTCAGTTTGTTTCAGCCTCACCCATCGCTTAGAGCAAACCATGCCATCCAAACTCCATAGACAAACATTGGCGGTAGAATGAGTCCTCCTGACGACCTGAGGCACTGTCACAGGATGGAGTCTCTGTCACAGGATGGAGTCTGTGTCCAGGTGGAGCTAACCACAGTCGGACGTCTAGGAGCAACAAGCAGCTCAGCCATGAAGCGGTCGACCACACAAACTGAGAGTGGAGCCTGAAGTGGATCGGGCCTGTGCTCTGCTGCAGACTTGCTCTCTCGCCCACTGGCACCTTAACCGTGTGAATAAACATGTGTACACACAGTTAGACATCTTGCCAAGCTTGACTAATACTTCAGTAATGAGCCTCCTCTCCTCTCCTCTCCTCTCCTCTCCTCTCCTCTCCTCTCCTCTCTTCTCTTCTCCTCTCCCCTCTTCTCCTCTCCTCTTCTCTCCTCTCCTCTCATCTGGCTCATTTCATTCCAAAGCCGTTTGTAATGCTTGTGTGATAGATATCTCTCCCGCCCTGGAGACTTCCATCTGGCGGGTTAAAAGCCGAGCATACTGACTGCCTTGACCACTAATGGGTCTTGCCGGCAGCGGAGTCCTAGCCTGGTCTCCACGGAGACAAGTCTCATCAGAAAGAGGCAGGGCTCAGCCGCACCTATTGACCAAATGTGCCGATGTGAGTGTGTTTGTCGGGTTGAATGGGGACAGAGCTGTGCTCTCCTCTCCTCCTCACACCCAAACCCTCCCTGCTCCTCCTCCTGTTTCATGTGTCACACTGAAGGCTTAACGGCAGGTGAAGTCATCCCTGCCCTCAGGCTCCATTACTGTGGGAGCTTTCCTGAAGTTGTCTAATTGATCTATGATTGAACAGCGATGACTCTCATTCCCATCCACACAGTGTTTGACTCGGTGGTTGATTCAGATTTGAGCTCAGATGTTCTCAGCCAGTGTCGCTCCAGTGCCTGATTGCTGTCTGCTTGCTTGATTCTTGATATTGATTTCATGCCCATTTGCAGTCCCGATCAAACACTTCTCCCTCTCCTCCAGATGGCGTCAAACGACTCCCGGCTCCAGCAGCAGCCCTCCCAGAAGGACGCGGCTGACCAGAACTTTGACTACATGTTCAAGCTGCTGATCATCGGCAACAGCAGCGTGGGCAAAACCTCCTTCCTGTTCCGCTACGCAGACGACTCCTTCACCTCTGCGTTCGTCAGCACAGTAGGCATCGACTTCAAGGTCAAGACTGTCTTCCGTAACGACAAAAGGATCAAACTGCAGATCTGGGTGAGCACAGATGAAAGATTGGATCATGTTAGTGTGAGAGGGTCGACTTGTTGCATCGCAATTCATTCCAGAAGGATTCATACTCTCAGTACCTTAGTTGGGGACAGTCTCAAATGTGTTTACCTCCATTTCATGGTTTTACGTCAGAGAACCAGGTGATTCAGGTAGATGCTGCTCTCTAAAGCAGCTGGACACATGAGTTTGGTTAAAGGAGAGTTAGATCTCAAAGGCAGGAGACAGAATAGCTGTCAGGATTTCTCGTATCCGTTGCAAGTCCAAGTAACACTGTTGGTGACGTGCCAGACTCGTATTCCATCAACTCTCTCTTTCTCTCTCTCCTTGTTTCCCACGGTGTGTGTGTTTTATTTACTCCGCTTGCTCGTCTCAAAGTACAGATCCTGTGATACAAATCCTATATCTATACATTGTAAAAGGCTACTCAAACAGATGATTCATGTGAACCAACAACCCGTCCGGTGAGACACGGCATTGATCAACATGAATCAGCAGCTGGCCCACACCAAAATAAACAGTCAGCTTCTACCGGACCAGAGCCGTGTTCCCCTGCTCCGTGACTTCGGTTGTGTCATACGATTACAGCTGAGGAAGTGAGCATGGAGCTTATTGATTATGTCATGTGTGTGCTAATGCAGTTATTTATTAGGAGGGTTTGAAAGGAGCAAGCGAGCATACTTCCCCTACGGCCGTCACACACAGTAACTCCTGAGTGCTGCTGCTTAATAACAAAGAGCCCCGATGTTTTCCCCCGGCGCAGGAAGCAGAGGAAATACCATGGGCAGCGTCTGACTGAGGCGTAGTGAAGACAGACACCAGGGCTGCTGTAGCGGTGTGTTGACAGGGTGTGGGACCAGCAGGCATGTCCTGGTATGCTGTGCTGCCTTGCTCTGCTGCCTGGAAGGTTTCGCAAAATGCAGTGTTAATAATCAACCGTCTTAAACCTGTGTGTGTGTGTTTGCCCACTGTGCTCCTGTTGAGCAGCATTTGGAGGAGATGTCCCCAGGTCCTAAAGGGGGGGAGACATGGTGTGTGTGTATGTCTCTCTGCCAGCTGCCTGTGGTCCTTTGTGTGTGTGTGTGACGTGGAAACAAGCAGCCTGATTACCCGACCCTACAGAATGACTAAGAGGAGAGATTCAACACTGCACTATGTGGACACACACTCAAATATTGTTGATGCCCTTCCTCTTTTTGTTATGGAAATCTATATATGATCTCTGAACAAATATCCATTGTGCACACAGACACACACACACACACACAGGTCCAAGCCGAACATAAACACACGTATGCACGCAGTAGGTTGGTAATGATATCCTGTGTTTAGCTCTGCTTTGTGTGGGTAGTTAAGTGACAGTGACGTCAACATGGGCTGTGTGTGTGCGTGTGTGTGACCTGAAGCCCGTTCCATGCTCCCTCCCTGTCATCATACAAACACACACCTCAGCAACCAGCTTCTGTTGACTGTGTAGACTTTATTATTGTGTCCCTAGGGAATCTGTGTTTGGATAGAAGTCCCATTGCTCTGCCAAATATTTGATCTGATCTGCATGCGTGAGATAAAGATAGACATGGAAGACTTCACACTGACAGGGGAAGTGACCTTAGCTAAGCCCTATTACAAGAATGTTTAAACCCCGTCCTCTCCTCTCCAATCCCAACAGGGCTGAGCGGTGACTAGCTGTCTAAATGAATGGACGGCACAATGACACGCCTCTAAAACTCCTACAGATCCTTCAGTATGAGAAAGGGCCGCATGTTAGTGGATAGACTAGAGTGTGAACAAGGACCTGATCCTCTTCTTTGTTCTGATGAATATGCAGTAGAAGCAGGAAGTCCCTCTCTCACTTACAGAGACTCTGCAGCGACAGGACCGTATTTGAGCTCAGGCTGGTGTACAAACAATAAAGAAAGTTCTAACAGGGCTTAGTAGAAAAGGAAAACAAGGCTTTAAGAGAAGGCCGGCTCTAAGATGAGTAGATTGGACAGACACCTGGGACGGACAGGTGTCCTCTCTGATGGGACAGTCTACAGTGAGACGTGAGAGAGGGAACACTTGGGCCGACCACCCACAGCAGTCCTGCCTGTAATGGAACATTCATAAACCTCAATGGCCCCTGGTTACCTGGACAACCCCCTGCTCCTCCCCCTCCTTACTGTGAGGAAAACACCAGTGACACACACACACACACACACTGAAACACTCACAGGCCCTAGATGCAAATGAAGGTTTGGAGCAGGTTACCAGGTAACTGTGAGGGTGGGCCTTGGCTCGGGCCTTGGCGCCAACTCGGTCTACATGTTTGACCTTTTTACTTTATATCTCCACTCATCTAACCTCTGCCTCTGACTGTGATGTCGCTGCTCATACACGAACGCTTCTTCTGAGGCATTTTGATCTTGACTGACAGCACCTTTGAGTCTACATAAGTGCCCGTCTCCATTCTGTCCTCATACAGTAAATGTGTTTCTGTTTCTTCACATCTATCGTCTTAACTGAGAGATGTGAAGCTCAGTGTTTACTCAAGGCTGACCTGCAACAGATGAATAAGGCAGAGGAACACAGAGGCCTTATGTTGGACAATACTGCCCCCCTGTGGTGTACAACAGAATCATAATGAGGACGATAGGGTGGCGAGTTAATATTACAAACAAATAGATGGACAAAGACATAGAGGGCATTGATCTCCAGTGTTAAAGTGAAGGTTTATGCTTGTGTGTGTGCCTGCAGGACACAGCAGGGCAGGAGCGCTACCGCACCATCACCACAGCCTACTACAGAGGAGCCATGGGCTTCCTGCTCATGTATGACATCACCAACCAGGACTCCTTCAACGCAGTGCAGGACTGGTGAGTCAGACAGACGGCTCACTCATTCTGTGCCGTGTCAATTAGAGCTACACTTCCTGCTTATCGGGTTCATTCTTGCTGTTTCTGCCAAACAGGGCGACCCAAATCAAGACGTATTCATGGGACAACGCTCAGGTCATACTGGTCGGCAACAAGTGTGATCTAGAGGACGACCGGCTGGTACCCACAGAGGAGGGCCAGAGATTATCTGAGGAGCTTGGTAAGAAACCTGTCCTTACCTGAGGGAACGCAGACAGGTGCACTCTGCTTGTGTGTTCACTTCAATCAAATTCTGCCTTCTCTCTTTCTCCGTCCTGCAGGTTTCCAGTTCTTTGAGGCCAGTGCCAAGGACAACATCAACGTCAAGCAGGTCTTTGAGCGACTGGTGGACGTCATCTGTGAGAAGATGAACGAGAGCATGGAGGGAGACGCCAACATCGTAGCTAACCACAGGAGCCAGGGCCTAAAGGACTCACCTCCAGAGAGCCAGGGGGGCTGCGCCTGTTAAACACACACTCATACAGAAATACACATAAAAAGGCCAACTCCCTCACTGTGCCTCAGCCAAGAATATGCTGCGTCTCTTTCTCTGTCTACACTCCAGCCCTGCCTCGCTTTGCTCTGTTGACACAGCCCACCCATCACAGCCAGCTGAGGTCAGACTCGTCTCTCTCAGTCCCTCAGGTTTCACCCCCTTTAGTTCAATGAGGAGGTGATGCTCCTCTTAAGTCCATCACACCTAGCTCAACCCCTCTGACCACAGGGAGCCCAGCTGCTCCATAGTTAGTTGTTGTTACAAATCTGATGCCAAATGTGACGGCATTTGAAGTTTGTTCTACTTGTTGGTTTCATTGTTTGTTTGGAGATTCATAGTGTCTGAGATGTTGTTGGTGTTTGTCTCAAGTTCAGACCCCTTCTGGATGTTTCTGCAGGTTGAACAGTGAGTGCCTTCACACACTCAGGTCTATTTAGTGTGATAGAATAATAGAAATGCTGAAAGAAGATTGGTATTTGCATTTAGGTCATCAGGTTTTAACGTCTCAGTCCTTTATTTAAACTTTATCAGCGCAGCCACATGAGATGAAGCAGTTCTACTTTATGCCTTTGTTATTTTGGGATCCAAACCTCATTTGTGCTGTAGTTCAATTGTTTCTCAGTTGCAACATTCTAAAGTCTTATATGTTTCTCTTATTCCAGGAGATGGAATAATGTGAATTGTTCAAAATGATCCACAAACCAACTTAATGTTCAAATCAAGTTTAGAAAATAATCCCAGTGCCTCTCAGCCATTTCCCCCTGAGCTTCTTGTGTTATGAACGCCTCTTCCTCTGCTCCAATGTTGAATCTTTCCCCAGACAGCCGGGTGTTAGTGGGGACTCTTCATTTTCAGCTCTGGTGTTTACAACAATATTAACCCTTGCCAGAATTCCAGCTGTGTAAGGAAGCCTCTTATCATGTGTGACACTCATGCAGGTCCCATCTCTGTGCTCTTCTCTGTCTGACACACACACACACACACACACACTCTCTGCTCCCCGCTCTGCAGCACGGCCAAACATTCATCCTGATTTATCCTAATGACTGTTATGTGGAGAGGAAGCATTCATCTCTTAGAAGGATTCGTCTGAAGCCTCATTTGTGCTTTTGCCATAAGCAGGAATTCCCAAGGGCCCGTCTCACTTCATGTTTCAGTCCTGTAATCTGTCACTCTGTTGTTTTCAGTGAAGTAAACTGAATGTGAGAAGGATTCATCTTCATTCCAGTGTCTGAATGAATTCGTTTGACATTCCCTTAGCTCATCTTTATACCATTTCTGACCCTACTTGTGTCTATGTTTACTTTTCTCTCTCTGTTTCCTCTCATACATGTGTCTATCACTGTCCACACGCTGACAACTGGCTGTCCGTTAGGGTCAACCACAGCCTCCGTTCCGTGATAGCAGCTTTACGTTGTCATACCAACAGTCTGGTCTAATCTGCCAGAGCGTGGTCACCTCTCTCCCTGATGTTGTGCTCAGTCAGTGTGTGTGTGTGTGTTGTTTCTACTACGGTGATGTTTCTCTGCAGATATCAGATGGCTGATATCATTCCGCATCGCAACGGTGATCTTAGCTCCCTGATGCAGTGCTTGAACATAAGGAGGATGTGCGCAACAACGAACACTACATTAGTATGCCAACATCTGTGCAAGCATTCAGTGTGCTTGAATGGAAGGCAGAAGCATCCTACTGCAGTGTGTGTGTGTGTGTGTGACGCTACAGATGCACAACTGTTGCTTGAGTACAGTTCGAGTGTGCTACATTTTGTACCGATGCCAAATTTCAAACCACTGTGTCCAGTATGTAGTTTGCTGTTGGAGGAACTGCTGACTGACTGGAGGTTTACCTGGGAGATTCTGTGTTCTTCTGTTGTTCTGATCTCTTTGTTCTCACGTTCATGTTGCATTCCTGTAAAGCAGCAGGGGAGATGAGCTCGTATTACATCCCCTCTATTTCCGACTCTGAATGTGTTGGCTGCAAAATTTTAGGAGTTGTGTAGAAACGAGAATATGTTGAAATGTGCATAAGAAATAATAAAGAATATATTCATTACAAAAGTTGTGTGTGCAGTGTGTGTGTGTGTGTGTGTGTGTGTGTGTGTGTGTGTGTGTGTGTGTGTGTGTGTGTGTGTGTGTGTGTGTGTGTGTGTGTGTGTGTGTGTGATTTATGGCCCTGCATCCTCCCTCCCGACCCCACAGCATGAACCCGCGTCTAAGGCTTTTGTTCTGTTTTATCTAAGGATCCAGAGAAACCACCTCACTGCCTCTGTCCTCCACAACTACACAGATTTCCTCACCCTCTTTCCTGTCAACACAGCCAGTAAGCCGCAAATAAAGTCAACTCAGAACAACTCAGACACTGAAACGTCTCAACACACGGAGCTGAAGCGCACTGAGCTGGAACTGAACCGGACAACAACATCATGAGGACGAAATCCAACTTTCCTGAGCATAACTGCGGCTCTGACTGACATCCAGATGTACCTGTCAGCTCTCAACATGATGTAAACGAGCGACGGGATTCATTGAACATGACGTGGACGGGTTGCCAAGGTTATGCATCGTGGTGCAAGAAGCAGGAGTGTCTGCAGCGCTGATAAGGCAGGTCACGAGAAGAAAACATGCAGGTGCCGACTGGAGATAAGAAACCGTTTCTGGCGCTGAGGTGTGTTCTGTGGTTTCTGCTGCTCTGGCGCACATGGGGAGACTCATGTGTGCAGATGGAGCAACACTTGCTGACCATCCGCCCATCCATCCGTCCGTCCATCCATCCATCCACCCCTTCATCCATCCATCCATCCATCCATCCATCCATCCATCTATCCATCCAATTTCCTGACTTTTACGCACGCCACATTTCCCATCATTACGCATGGCTTCGTATTCGTAAGCTGCAGCTCACAGACATCAATGAATGCAAATTCCCGCCCATCGACAAGAGAGTAAAAGTTGTGCAGCTCCACTTTTGCCCCACCTCTTCTTCTTCGCTGACTTTTACAGAAAGTAAACAGCTCGGCCACCTTATCGCTCCCAAGCAGGCGCGTCTAACCGCGCCGCACTATCCACGACATCTCAACAACAAAACAAGCCGATCCCGAGAGAGAGAGAGGCGCTCAACTCAGGGTTAGGACAGGTTTGGACTCCAGTGATGCAGGCGGACAACAGCAGGCCCAAGTCTCTGTGTCCACAGAAAAGACAAAAGGATGACATATGATCACCTGAACCGGGTGTTGGGTTGTCTCTTATTCTGCGCCATGTTCACTGCTTCCTCCGTCAAGGGCGCACAGGATTTCGAGAAGAAAGGTAGGATAACACCTTTTAAAATGTAATAACAAAAAAATAATTCATCCCTAATACAGTCTAATAAAGCTTCTACCTGATGGTGACCTGCCTGTCTGCACTGTCTCAGTGTCCATGCTGCTGCAGCAGGAGCCAGAGAACCCCAAGTGCTTTACTGAAAGTAGAAAAAACTTCACCTGCTTCTGGGAGGAAGATGAGGCGAGGGCCGGGGCTGTGGTTCAGTACAACTTCACATCATACACCTACGAGTAGGTTACACACATGGGCAGTGTGTGTGTGTGTGTGTGTGTGTGTGTGTGTGTGAGACCACCAGCCATGGTTCTGTTCTTTCTTTATAGTTCCAGCTTTTAATTAGAACATGTATGAAAGCTAATGCAGTAGGGTCCTTTCCTGATGTTCACACACAAGGACTAGTTTCTGATTTTTGAAAGCACAGAAAACAAAGACAAGCTAAACATTAGACATCTACCTCCGAACTCTGACCTGGCAGGGTATAAAGATGTGTGAAAGTCTTTGTGACAGCAGAACTATCACTTCTCTAAACCTGCGGTGTCTCTGTCCTCCTGAGCAGAAGTAGAGAAAGCAGCAGTTGTCCGCTGAAAAGCTTCCCTGCAGCCGGGAACAAGAGGCTGTTTGTCTGTCATCTGAACAACCCCCAGATGTTTGTGCCAATGAACATCAATGTTCATCGAGATGGAAAACTAATCCTCAACCGCAGTCTCCTGGTGGAGCTTCTATGTAAGTGATCTCTTTGTCACAATGAAGAGAGAAGATGACATATCGATGCTGTGTTCCTCCAAGTTCAATTCCATTCTATCTACATTTCATCATATGTGAAGGAGATGTGTTTTCCATTCAGTCTTCCACACAGAATCTTCAAGTTAAGAGTGTAGCTATAAATATGTGAGGTGACTCTAGGTAGTGCTACTCATAGGTTTACACGGTTACAGGAAATACTCAAGTAAGATACAAGGATCTAAAACTGTACCCGAGTACAACAGTCAGCTTGTTCTTTGGTTCTTTCCACCTCTGAAATAAAATGTCCAGTTGCATCATGTGTGTGTAAATCTACTGCAGCAGTGTCCTGGGGTGTGGTGACTTCTGTTCCTTGATATCTTTGAAACGAATTTTTAACAGACTGCCCCTTCTGTGTGTGTGTGTGTGTGTGTGTGTGTCTCACAGTCCTGCTGGACCCTCCTGCTAATGTGATGGTGAACACCACGGGTCAGCAGGGCCAGCTGAGCGTGAGCTGGTTGCCTCCGGTGCTCAAGTACATGGACGACAGCATGATGTACCAGGTCAGCTACGCTCCGGAGGACAGCCGCTTTGGACAGGTAGGGCAGAATGTGTTGGACGTCATACTGTACTGACCTGGATGACATGTTAGAGGGGAAGAAAGGTTTCAGGAAGCATGTTTGTCTGAACTTTGGACTTGTTTTAGGTAGAAGAGGTCCATTCCAGCTCAGAGTTGATCCTCAGAGGCCTGCAGCCAGGAACAAAGTACAAGGTTCGGGTCCGTGTGAAACTGGATGGGGTTAGCTACAGCGGGTACTGGAGCGCCTGGAGCGACACTGTGTTTATGGAAACACCGCCTGCAGGTGGATGTTCATCACTCACAGGATTTGTTGTTTTCTTAGGTATCCTTTGTTTGTTTATAACGTTCTGTTGTCTCCTCTAGTTCTTGACCTGCTGATTGTGTCCTTGAGTCTCGTCATTTCATTCATCCTCACTGTGCTGTCACTCGCTGTGCTCCTGTCCCATCGCAGGTACACACACACTCAGAAACAGCTTTAGTTTGTATCCAGCTGGACTTGTTATCTAGGTGCTTTGTTCAGTTCTGAGTAATTTGTGTGCAGTAAGCAGAATCCTCTTGAGTCCTTCTGACTGTTGAGTCACATGGGAGCTATGTGAGGGTTGTTGCTGATGTGCTGCCCATAACTGACACAGAACTGAAGAAGGGTGAGACGTCCAGATGGCTTGAACTCCTACTGCCATATGCAATGACCTGGATGATGGCGAACCAACATGTTTGTGTGTCTGTGCTGCTTTCAGATTCCTTATGAATAAGGTTTGGCCTGCAATTCCAAACCCTGAGAGCAAGTTCCAAGGCCTGTTTAGTGTTCACGGCGGAGACTTTCAGGTGAGAGAAGGTCTCATATGGTTTAGATTAAACTGTGCCCATGCCAGTTGCCATTTGTGTGTCTTCCATTAAAGAAAAATTCTCTTCATCAAGTTTGCTGAATGCCGTCTTGCGTTTGTGTACAGGGGTGGCTTGGCCAAACTAATGGAGGATTGTGGTTGACTCCAGCTTTCCTGCACTCAGAGGAGTGTCCATCTGCTCTAGAAGTCCTGTCAGAGTTCAGTGTGCGGCCCTCACTGCCCACGCCACCGCTGCCACCAAAGGCCTCTGCAGCATTAACCACAGAAAGAAAGGAAAACCAGGAAGAAACAGAAGAGGGAAAGATGCTGAGGGGAGTAGATTCAGCAGTACATTCAGCTGTGGAGGAGGAATGGACTGAAGCCCCTCATGAACACTGGCTGATGGGTCACTTACGGGAGCTCCACCAGGGTGTCCCATGCTCTCGATCCTCTCTGTTGGAGTCTCAAGATGCCTACGTCACCCTCAGTGGCAACAACCACAGCGAGGATGAGCACTTAGAGGACACACTGGAGGAGACCTTGCCCCTGGAGGTGCTTTTTGCCTCCGGAGGAACAGAATTGTACGAGTCTCACTCTGACCTGGGCTCTGCACAGCACAGCTCGGCGTCGGGCAGGCTCTCAACCCAGTCCAGTTTTGAGTTCCCTAACCATACCTGGCCGCCCACGTCCCCCGCGTATGCCTACATGGCCGTCACAGACTCTGGAGTATCTATGGATTACAGCCCCATGAGTTCCAATCGAGTAGAGGACATTGGGGATGTGGTTATCTACGCTAATGACATCCCCGCTCACAGAAGACCCTTCGTGACAAGAAAGCATCCGGTTCACAATGGCTGCTGAGAAGGAGCTGACCTGAACTGGCTGTAAACGGACTAAGGCTGATGAGATTTAGATATTCAGTCAAATAGGGATACTCCTCATCAACTGTTGACGCAAATACACCGTAAAGAGGAAAGCAACCTCAGAGTAAGATAAGGGACTGGAGGGAGAATCTGCTGGATGTTCCTCGCGTCGCTCATGTTTCCCTCCAAGCCCTAATTTGTACAGGACACTGTCACTACATGGAAACGGCAACAATGGTTTACAGAAACACAGATATTCAATGTAAATGTCTATTAGAATCATTTCCTGCCGATCAGATCGTTAGCTTTCCATGAAAACATATTTCAGAAGGGACTTCGTATCAGAGCTAAGCAAACTTTTGTTTTTCTAGTGAAATGACGCAATGATTATCATTGTCATTTGCTAAATTGTGAGCAGGTATTAAAACTGTTTTATTGGATGGACAGTTCATGACACCCTGAAATGGAGGGACAGGGACAATAAGTGCGCCAAATGACCGGAAACACATTTAACCACATACTCATTGATCCTGCATCCATTCTGTCTTTTCCTCAACAGTTGAAGAATCTTGCTGTATTTGTAAATAATATCTTGTTGGTTTTGTTGATCTCATTGCTCAATTGTGGCATTTCCCCTGCAACCAATCAAAGTAGCTACTGTAGTAGATCATGAGAGTGTTAAGGCCATATTCATAATCAAGAGATTGTAGTTGCTGGTATTGGTAATGATTTAAGCTTTTGTCAGTGTTGCCATCTAAAGAGTTGTGTGTAAATATCTACTTTATCTTTCTAAACCAAAACATTTTGGTGAAACGTTTTAGATTAAACTGAAAATTATTGCTGGAGTTTTTCTTGTTTGGGCTTTAGTGGCTTCAAATGACAAATTAATATTCAAAGTGTTTTAATGGAGTTTTTCTTCTTTTAACATTGAACACCTCCTCCCACCGACTTGTAAGCAAGACATAACAGAATCAGAAAAGAGTATCACAGAACAGAATCACAGCAGATCACAATATCACAGCCTGACTGAGGTACCAGTTTATTTACAGGTCAGAAAAAGGGTCAATATTTTATCTAATTTATAAAAAATACTTAGATGTTTTACTTTTACTGTGATAGTTTCATATCTAAAAGTAAGGTCTAAAATGCATTCCTACCAGTTTCCTTAATCAAGACCATGAAATTCCTTTGTCAGTCTCCATACAGTATATTTAGTGTTAAACTTGTCAAATGTATGTTTACAATAAACTCATTGAACACAATCCACATGCGTTGTGGTGCTTTGAGCTGGATTCAGAAGACGAGTGTTTGCTTCCACGCTTCTTTGGCACCTTGTTATAGAGTCCATTGAGAAGTGATGAGGCAACAAGGCTCACTGAAGGGCTGCTTGATCACACAACACTGGAGCAGAGGGGTTGGGCAGGTTCAAGCAAAAGCAACAACTGTGTTACTAAATCAATGAAAGCCAGTGAAATATTAATTTAGTCACAACAATAGAATTTGCTCCGAACATTTGTCAAAGCCCTTAAACATCTCACATATGTGAGTGACAGTACTACAAACCAGTATGTGTACAGAGCAGAAAGGCTCCCTGAGGATATAGATCAGTTTGTGTACAAAAGTCTTACATACAGGCATTTTCAAACTACCTTGAACTCCATTAAGCCATCAGGAAAAATTAGTAACTCCCACTCCTGAGCTCCGGCAGACTGAGTGTCCACAGCAGCTTCAGGGCCAGAGTCTTCTCTGATAGCAGAGAGGTTGATGTGCCACACCTCCTCCTGCAGTCCTGCTGCTACAGCACCATAGCTTCTGTCTCGCTCCAGAGTGCAACACACCTGGAAATACCGATCAAGGACATCAAGAATAGGATCTGGAGATGAAGGCTCCCCACTTGTCTGCCCCGTGTCTACCTCTGGCTGGAAAGAAGCGATGACACGGCAGGGGGCCAGGCTCGGTGCACGTTGTTCAAGGACTTGTGTGAAAAATGCAGCTGTGTCCCATAACAGTGAGGACACGTGTGCAGCACATGACAACTCTCCTGATTGGGATCTAGTGTGGCTGCTGTCTCCAGCACCGCGCAGGTAGCCCTCCAACCCGTCCACTATGATCAGGGACGGAGCCGTGGGCGACATGTTGGCTGGCTCCTGAAGGCTGGACACCTGCTGGAGCAGCTCATGCACTGTCCTGGGGTAGCAAAACTTTATTTTCTACAAAAGTGAAAAGAAATAATAAAAGATAAACAGAAGATCAGAACCAACACAAGTCAATACAGAGTTCAGTGGGACAGATTTGGGTGAGCAAATATGCAAAAGTCCAGTAATTGGAATTGTGTTCAAACGGAGCATCCTACTCAATTTAAAATTATATACAATATCGAAAAAGCATAATCTATATTGCATGATGGAAGAGGAAGGCTACCTTTAGACCCTCCGGGCTGCGGTTCTCGCAGTTGTGAAGAGGAGCTGGGAGCTTCTGGATCTGCGTTTGTGTGAAGAAGAACACCTTCATGTCCATGTCCGAGGCAGCAGAGACCGCAGACAGCAGCAGTAGCGAGCGGCTCATGCTGCCGTCACCTACTACCAGCGTGCTGCGTGCTGCTGGCGATGGAGGAATTACTTTATAATCATTTGTTGCACCAGTTTGAGACACAAGGCTCCTAAACAAAAACGTCAGAACATCAGCCATCACTGATCGATGTTAATTGACTTCGTTGCTCCCCGTGTTTGTTTACATGTTGCACACATGTGCTCGTGTTATTGCAGTCCGGGTGAAACTAGTTTCTGTCACTATAGTTTCCGACCCAGCTTTAAGAACTGCACAGTGGATTCTCTACTGTTTATGTTGTCCTACGTGATCTTAGTCTGTTCCGGAAGTTGAAGAAAAGGTGTACAAGTTTGTGATGTGTGTCTTGGCAGGCAGAATAGTCGCTTTTACCCGCGCTTCCTGTTGGCTCTGACAAACTTCCCGAGCTTAATCATAATAACAGCTGTAGCAGCCAAGATGGCGGACGGCTCGGCTGAGTTGGGGGTCTCTGTGGACCCAGACGTCGAGGAGCAGGAGAAAGGGTCTCTGAGGCGCTGCAGGGGACGGCCCAGGCTTACGGACTCGGACCGGGCACAGAGACGCCTTGAATCCCGAAAGAAGTACGACGTTAGGAGAGTTTATCTGGGGGAGTCTCACAAGCTGTGGAGTGAGCTCCGGCGGCGAACCAGCCTGAGTGATGCCGGGCTGGCGGAGTACCTCATCCTGCTCAACTCCACCTACGGGGAGGCGTACCAACAGAAATACTGCGGGTAGGACAAACTGTCATCCATATAACAACACAATGGTGAAGTTACATTAGAGGCATTGCTCTGCTTTAGTGTGATAACAATGTCAATATGCGCCGACATCAGGAATGAAGAACTCACAAGCCAAACATTCTAAAAGCACAAATGATTTATCTCTCACAATGTGGTGAGGAAGGTAATACGACATTTAAAGTGAAGACATTCAACGTTATTGTCCTCTGAAGCCTCAGAGTACCTGGCTGAGGACATCACTCTGCTCTCTGAGGACACCGGCTGTTAGGGACCGTCGAAGAACTCACCTGTCTCTTCTGTTTGAGGCAAATGGGGCTTTATGCCTAACAGCACTGACGTCATTTACCTGTATATCAAATAAAGATTCACCTAAATTAAAGTGGAACATTTTTATGCCAAACTAAGGGTTGTAGTATTCTTCAACTCTTGTGTTGGTGGGGGGTAGTGATGTCATTCCCCACATACCCCAAGCAACCACACACCATTAAATGATTCTTTGCACCTTTATTATAAAGTTCTTGGTTTTTGATCTTGTCTTACTTTTATGTAGTTTTTATTTGTTTTGAATTTCAGCCCTGAGCCTATTTGTGCTTGTATCGTCTGTGTTCCTGCTGGCAGCATGCCACTCTGTCTCAAACTGTGTTGTTCTGCCTGGATTTCAGTGTTTCCCTGCTTGTGTTCCTCGGCAAATAAAGCTGGAAAATAAAGCTCTTGTTTTGTAACTGTGTTTTCCAGGAAGAAGAACAGCCCTGAGTTGTCAGTAAAACAGAAAAAAGGTGAGTGTTGTCTCTGAACACACTGGGGTTTGATAGATAGCTGATCTTATGTGAGGTCATCCATCTATCTCTACTATGTTCCCTCTTATTGTGCACAGAGCTGTGAGTCTATTGAAGCAAACACAAACAACTGCATCCGTCAAAAGATCCATGCTTGTTCAGAAAGATGGAAAGAGTTCAATGTGATGAACCAGATTCATACACAGATTGGTCACTCAGCTGTTTGTTTTCCTGTTTGTCTTGTGTTGTTGTTGTTTCTCAGGGAGGAAGGAGTGTGTGTCCAGCCTGCAGAGCCTGGTGTGTTGGTACCAGGAGCACTCTGGCTCCTGTCCCCATGAGCCCCAGCTCAGAGCGCTGGAGCCCCAGCCCAAGTCTTCCACCGCAGCTATCTGGCAATGTGACGCTAACCACTCATTTGTGCAGTACCTGTTTTCACCACTGTGGGAGGGAAGTGACTCTGAGGATGAAGGGGGGATGAATGGAGAGGGTGATGAAGAAGTAGAAGAAGAAGAAGAAGAAGAAGCTGCCAAGATGGACACAGCAGGGCCTAAGAGTCATGTGAGCAGGAAGAGAAGGAGAGATGCTCACAGACACTTGAAAGGTGCAGAGGATCATGGGAGATCGTTTGATTGTTGGCTTGACTCGCTTTCTTAGACTCCTGGCCAACTTTGACTCCTTGACTGTGACACATTATCAGCATTTTGATGGTAACAATTTTCTAATAGTTTTTATTTGTTTGTTTTCTCTAGATTTGAAAGAAAATGTGAAGAACGGTGTGATTGAACATGAAAGGATGGAGCCCACAAAAGAGGCCACAGCTGAGGAGCACCCAGCAGGTGAGGACGCTCCTCCCAGGGACGACACACTGACGGAGCAGCCCGTCTGCTGGGAGGTGGAGATGGTAATGGAAGGAGAGGAAGACACAAGCGAAGCAGCGTTTCACTCAGTCAGAGAGTCCGCCTCAGAGGAGGACGCTGAGGATCTGAGGCAGGGCGGAGATGAAGAGGAAGGAGGACAAAGAGAGAGATCGCTGGGAGAGGAGGAGGAGGAGATGGAACCGATCTTAGAGGGTTATGAGTGCATCACTGTGACCGGATCCTTATCCCACAAACTAGAGACGGAGGCAGAGGAGGACTGTGCACTGTCCCACAGCCTGAGTGACTCCGTCGGCTCTGACTCCCACCCTGAGCTCTCAGTCCCTCCGCCCATACAGGAGTCAGAGCAAGGAGAGATGTTCAACCCTCAGACTCTGCAGACAGTGGTGACCAGCTGTGACATTCCAGGCCAAAGGTCGGCGTTAGAAGGCTCACAGGTAGACAAAGCAGGCGTCTGCAGAGGTGACACAGAACATAACCAGCCTGTTGTGCTTCTTTAATCAAACTACTCATCGTATCCATGTGTTATAGAGAACTAGATGTTTAGGTGTAGAACAGTTTGAGTTGTAGCTTGATGTGCCCTGCTGTCCTTCCCAGTTAATCATCATAACGGGCCCCAGCTATGAAGCTCTGGCCTCAGAGGGCATCCAGCTCAACACCAGAGGGGGAGGAGACGTGGAGGAGGTCACCTGCACCGTCATCGGGGGGGTGACCTACAACCAGATGTGCCAGACGGACCTGGAGCTCAGCACGGCCGAGGAGGAAGACTCCATCACAGGTGAGGATGGAGAGAACTATCTAAGATCAACCTTTAATGTTAGGTTTGCCTTTATGCTTGTTTATCTAACAGAGAGTCTTCCTCTGCACAGGTTTGAGTGAGAAACAGTTGCTGCAGCCCACCATGGACCCTCTGGAGATGAGTAATGAGAGAGACCTGCAGAGGAGCCTGAGCAGGTGTGTGTCCTGCACACTGAGTGAATACCAGTCTGACAGAACTGAGGCAGGCCTTTTGGAGAGAGTGGATTTGAGTCCTGCTGTCTCTGTGTTTGCAGTGTGAGGTCAAAGAGAAACAGACGAGGCCCGGTCATCGAGGCTGACGGGATGCTCAAGATGTTCCACTGTCCGTATGAAGGCTGCAGTCAGGTCTATGTGGCTATCAGCAGCTTTCAGGCAAAGACAAACACCTTCACTTTCACACATTTCACCTTCTTCAGCAGCTGCTAAACGATAATCGTATTCCTCCTCTTGTTGTAGAATCACGTGAACCTTGTCCATAGGAAAGGCCGAACCAAGGTCTGTCCCCATCCAGGCTGTGGGAAGAAGTTCTACCTGTCAAACCACCTGCATCGCCACATGATCATCCACTCAGGTGAGGCTTCACAGGGACACTCCTCCTCCTGCCGCCGCCGTCTCTGCGTCCAAGTCTCCCAAACGTAACAGAATCTCTCCACACACAGGGGTCCGAGATTTCATCTGTGAGACGTGCGGGAAATCATTTAAGCGTAAGAATCATCTGGAGGTTCACAGGAGGACGCACACAGGGGAAACTCCTCTTCAGTGAGTAACACACCTCTGTGAGTAACACAACACATGTCCAATCGTCTACAGGAGCTTCAGTGGTTTCTCTTTCCTCTCCTCCTCCTCAGGTGTGAGATCTGTGGTTATCAGTGTCGACAGCGAGCCTCCCTGAACTGGCACATGAAGAAGCACATGCCAGAGGCTCACTACAACTTCACCTGCGAGTTCTGCGGCAAGAGGTTCGAGAGGTTGGACAGCGTTAAATTCCACAAGTTAAAGAGTCACCCAGACAAGCAGGCCACCTGAGGGGCTGTGACTCTACGGACAGGACCTGTGACTCCATGGACAGGAGCCTCGCCCACACACAGAGACAAGCTTGTGCTCTCATGGGTCCACAGCTGTGCCGGACACGAGCTGTGACTCACGGGAGGCTTTGAACACAGCTGGGCCAGAAAGAAAGCTTGGTTCTCTTGACATGAGCAGCAACACATAACGTCCTGTTGCTGCCTGGCTGTGATGACGCAAGGGTTGAAACCAGACTCAACGCTGCTGTCGTTGTTGTTTTGCTCTGAAAACACGAATGGAGATCAAACCAGACCTGACTTGTTACTCTTCACCTGTCGTCTCTATCCCAGTGTGCGGCCTCAGACAGAAGCCAGAGTCATGAGAGGAGATCTCAGGGAGCTGGACCCTCTCTCTCCCTCTCTCTCCTGCTGTGTGAGCCAGTGGACAGCTCCGGCTCCCACCTAATGGAGGTTTAGTTTTGACTTTTTAAACCAATGCACTTTGATGTCACTTTGCTGTCCGTTTCATTTTCCTGTGACACTCCAATCTGTGAATGTGACAGATTCCTGTAGTACATCGGATTTTCAAAGACAGTAGTTTTAGACATTTTCCGCCTCTTGCATAACGTCCTCTGGGGTGTGTACAGTGTGAGTGTGTGTGGGTGTGCATGAAGGACAGGTGTGAAAAGTGTTATAAGGGTTTGTCCTTAAATAACAGTGTTGGACATAGAGTATGATGTAAGTGTCTAGTGTTAGGATTTGGAAGTGAAAGGTTTATAGTTATACGATATAAGTCCTCTTTAATAATTGCACAGTGTGTGTGTGTGTGTGCTATATTCATGCTTATATGTGAAGGTGTTTTGTCATAGAGATGTGGACTTCTCAGGTTGAAATGTGGAACATCTGTGGGGAGACTTAAGGAAAGGAGGCAGAACAGCTGACTATGCAAAGTAAAGCGATATCTGAGTTTATCCTCGTGAAAATAGGCGGAAAGAAACTACTGAAGCAATACTGCTCTCAGCCTGAGGGGGGCAGCAATACGCCGCCGCTGAGTCTAGTCTGCCGAACAGAAGGAGCCGCAGATGAAGGGAACGGAGGGAAGAGAATAGAGTCCAACAGAAGAACAAGGTGTAGGATTTAAATATTGGATTTCTTGTTAGATAACGGCGGCCACGCTTAGAATCATCCATTATTATTATTTACAATGGTTTAAAAATAAATCAACAAGTACCTCAAGACTTTATGTCACCTCATCTGCTCGTGTCTTGCTACTTCCTGTCCGGATCTTATTTTTAGTTTAATCTCTTCTTGTTCGCATGAGAATGGTTTGATTAGTTCGTCAATGACACATTATTATTATATGATTTTGCTGTCACCCTGAATCCATCACTCAACTGCCATCTTAGAAAATGAAACCAAACAAAGTAAAATTATTATATATAGATGTATCTACTCTAAACATTTGTTGTGATGCTGAATGCATTTAATTAATGTTGTGATCCTCTGACATCTTGTTACTGAAATTCAGTTTTTTTCACAACAAAATAAAAGTGGTGCTTCAAACTATTTTTACACAGGAAATAAACATTGGAGTCCTGCGTTCATTTGTACAAACGCTGAGTATGAAGGTTACAAATATCCAGTAGTTAGAATCTGAAATACAGAGTGATGCAGGTATTGATTCTGACCACAGGGGGGCAGTGCTCGCTCTGTGACCCATGTTAGACATTAAACTTGGGTCTCCAGCAGAGTCAGGTTAGACTCCCGGGCTCCATCGATCTCACTGTGATCAGCATCATCCTAACATCTCTAAACGTTGTTCCATCAGCCTGCTGGATGTTCTGGTCATTCTCTGGTTGGTTGTTCTTCATTCATTCTTCCAAATCAGTCTTAATGTTCTTTCAGGGAAGGTTTTGTTTACTGCTCTGTGTAGTTCTGAGGGGAGTGGACCCTCTCTCCTACTGTGTGAGCGAGGGGAGTGGTTGAGCTCTTGATGGAGTTTCTGTTTGAGTTTATTAACCAATGCACTTTTGTCTTTGCTGTCAGTTTCATTCACCATTCCTCACTCAAATATGTGAGTGTGACACATTTGCATTCTACCTGTGATTTCTTGAAGACATTTGTTTGACACAAGTGGTTCATGAAATGCAGTGAATTGCGTAATGTAGAGAGAGAGTGTGTGTGTGTGTGTGTGTGTGTGTGGGGCTACGTGTGGGCGTGCATGAAGAAAAAGCACAAAAAACCTTAAAGTATGAAGACAGTTAGTCACTGAAGGACAGAGGGACGCTCTCTGTCTCAGTGTGGGACAGATGGTGTCCTAAGTGTTTACATAAAGAGACAAAGATGTGAGTGAAGTTTGGATTAGGAGGTGAAAATATGATTTCTAAATCATAGTTGGTTGATTATAAATGTCTCTAATCAGTTTCTCAGCATTGTTGAAAATAGATTCACACTCAGAAGAGTGCATACCCCCACCAAGGCTGAACAAGCCTAAACAAATTGTGTCTTGGCCGAAAGACGAAGTCAGACTGTAATACATCTTTCTGGATTTTCCCTGTAACATTGAAGTACTTCAGACAGGTGCTCTCTCTCTCTCTCTCTCTCTCTCTCTCTCTCTCTCTCTCTCTCTCTCTCTCTCTCTCTCTCTCTCTCTCTCTCTCTCTCTCTCTCTCTCTCTCTCTCTCTCTCTCTCTCTCTCTCTCTCTCTCTCTCTCTCTCCCCCCCCTCCCTCAGGGCTCAGCTCAGCTCGCTCCATGGTGATGTGAGTAACTCTTCTGCTTTGGTCACACCCTCCTGTTCCTCCTCCTTCGTCTTCCTGTATTTGTAACCAACCGGCAACTGTAAATGAGTGTTGAATGAGTGAACTGCTTGATCAGAGGCTCCTTCGCATCTAAACTATATTGAATATCCTCTCCATCATCTCCAGGCTCCTCTCCTGCTCTCAGTCATCGTCAGACTGAAGGAAGAGACTCCACAGCTGAACCTCACCTGGCTTCCTCTTCCAGGTAAAACTGCATCACTCACAGAGATTGAACTCCTATCTTGGATTCAGAGGGTTGTTGTAGAGTCGTTACTTGTTGTGGCGTTTTGGTGACTCTTAGTTTAGCTTCTGTGGTGTGACAAGCTATAGGGAGAGATTCAACAGTGATGCTTTGTCTCCTGAGATCGGAGCTCCTGCCTGCAATTAGTGCTCTCAATGGCTTCCTTTGAGATCCAGCTCATGTTTTGATGGAGACTGAACAATCGGAGACAAATCAGAAGCTTTGTAACCTGCTGGGGATGATGGAAATACATTGATGTGAGTGCAGTGTTTATAGAGAAGAAGAGGCCCAGTGGCTCTTCCTCACTGGTTGTTTGGACCTTTAGTCGGCTGCATGTGACTCAGGTTTGTTAATACATCACCAGGTGAACACTCGCTGTTAAAGTGATGGTTGAAGATGGCGGAGCATCAGGAAGTGGGAGAAGCTTAGGAGGGAGTTTCTGAGGTTTCTGAGGGCAAATTGGTCTTTACTCTCTGACCCTGAATGTATGATTAACTTACACACTAACAGCCCACACACACACTGCTTTACATACATTTGAATTCATTTAACTTGCTTTCATTTGTTTATCTGATATCTGGTTCCGGACGTCTTTATCACATTTTCTCCTGAAGAAGTCTGCTGGGACTCACAAGGTTGTTTGGTTCAGTCGGGTGACAATTTGTTTTGTTGAGCGGCACAAAGGGCATTGTTTCGTCTGCAAACACACACACACACACACACACACCTGTTATCTGTATTTCATTTAATTGTGGGGGGGGGGGGGGGGTGTAATGTTAAGAAGCTAGTGTGTGTGTGTGTGTGTGTGTGTGTGTGTGTGTGTGTGTGTTTTGCTCCACTAAACACTGAATGTATTTCTTATGCAAAGATGAAAGAGGAAGGATCTGCTGTGTTCAAGATTGTTCTTTCATGCGGAGCTTGTTGTTGTTGTTGTTGTTTCTCCACTGTACGAGCCAAAGATGAACTAGATAATGAGTTATGAGTACTGATGATGCCATTACGTTCATAAGATTCATATTAGTCGAACGCTGTTTGCTAAACTAACTGGAACAAGTGGAACATGTACGGTGAGGAGGAAACATAAAGCAGTGCCACTATGTTTACGTTTCTAGAGCCGTTTCATCCTTCTCACTCCTCACTCTGTTCCACTTTAATAGATAGACATTTTGGTTTCTTTTATTTCTTTTGGTTCTTTATTAGAATAAAGCAGACAAACATCACATTGACTGAGTTTCTCTCCTCTCATTATTTGCATCCCTCTGGCCCCTCCTGTGTATTTGCTTAGTGAGAGAGAATACAGTGAGGCGCTTCCTCCTTTATGACCTCCCACCTCCCATTACTGCCAACAACACAAAGCCAAGCTGCAGGGCAGTGAAGGAAAATGTCCTCTGATGGGGAATGAAAGGCACAAGCACTCAAGAGTGTTTGAGAAAGATAAAGGGTCAAAGGTGAGAGTGAAGGTGCAGGTGTTTCCCTGCTCACACCTCTGACATGAAACGAGCTCACGCTGCTCTTTTGACTCCTAAGTGGCAACGTGATGACGTAGTGAAACTCAGGGAACCACGGCAACATGATGATAGATTATGTACAACATAAAGCAACATAATAACACAAGAGAACTCAATGACCTCTGTCATTACTTCACTTCTCTCTCTCTCTCTCCCTCTCTCTCTCTCTCTTTGTAGGTCGATCAACCTGCAGTGAGAATGGGCTGCTTTGGATTCCTCAAAGTCATGATGTTTGCCTTCAATGGCATCATCTTTGTAAGTAGAGAATGTTCTATCTAATAAGAAATCATTCCAAATAAAAACACGTTTGCCACAGATATACGTTTGCTTCTTGTACATGTTTGCTGTTGTGTCTGTGTCGATCACCAGCAGGTCTCACTGTATTAAGGTCAGACTCTTCTCTCTGCCTCTCTCTCCAGTTGGCAGGTGCTGCCATTCTGGCTGTTGGGATCTGGGTGAAGGTGGACAGTAGCTCCATCTTTGGTTTGATCCAGGCCCTGGACAACGCACCGGCGGGGCTGAGCCAGGTCCTGAACGTGGGCTACCTGCTGATCGCAATAGGAGCCATCCTGCTCATCATCGGCTTCCTGGGCTGCTTTGGAGCCGTCAAAGAGAGCAGGTGTATGCTGATGCTGGTGAGCTCTCTGCTGCTCTGTGGACATAGAGCTCTTTGATGCTCATGAGACAGAACTGTGGGCCTTAGATCGGGTTTCAGGAGTCGGCTTATGACTGCACAGCATTTGACTTTCCAACAGTCATAAGACAAAAGAGGCAACAAACAGAGTAGGGAGTTTCCTCTCTGGTCCCAGTGATTGACAGCTGTGACTTTGATTAGAATAGATGTTCAGTGTGATGCTGAATGCAACACTGAGCTCCGTACATGAAGGAAAATGCCTCTGATCCTCCTTTGATGTCCACACTGCTACATTAGGATCTGATCTGTCAGGAGTTAGTCAATGTTTCCTTCTTTGTCCAACAGTTCTTCATCATTGTCTTGGTGGTCTTCATCGCAGAGGTTGCTGGAGCAGTGGTGATTTTAGTCTTCAAGCCCTTGGTAAGTGAGTGAAGAACCTTTCTCAGTATGGAACCATCAGTAAGTGGAGGTTAGAAAGTGAATCTGTGCTCTTTAGGCAAAGGACCTGATAAAGAAGTTTGGTGCAGAAGCGGTGAAGAGCATCAAGAGAGACTTTGGGGCGAATCCAGATGTGACTGGACTGTGGAACAGCACTATGAGCGGGGTAGGTGTCCACTCTCTCATGTTCTCTCCTCAGCACTGAAGCTCTGTGTCACATCCACTCTCTGTGTTCCCTCAACAGCTGAAGTGCTGTGGATTCAACAACTACACCGACTTCACAGACTCACCATACTACACCTACAGCTTGGAGAAGTATCCACCACAGTGCTGTGCAACCATGGGGCCATGTGACTCAGCAACAGCCTTTCTGTCCACCCTGGTATGATGATGAACAGCACACATGTATGATCACAGGAGGAGAGTTTGTCCTGCATCTAAGTGTTCATTCTTTCCTTTTCAGACAATTCATGGTTGTTTCCCAAAGATGAGGTCACTGATTGCTGACAACATAGTGGTGATTGGAGGAGTTGCTCTGGGAATCGCAGCCCTAGAGGTACGATGATCATTCTGAGCCTTATTCAGGCAAATAGGCAAAGTCTGTGTGCTGTTTTCCGACAAGGGACCTACGTTTGTTTGAATATGTTTTATTGAAGACAGCAGATTGTCAAGACTCAAATGACAAAGAGTAATATGTAGATGAGCACATGTCACTTATATAATATTTGATAAGGATTAGATTGCAATCTGATCCAATGTGATGTGGTACAGAATGTTGTGATCTCATCAGAGCAGAGCAAACTATCTCTAGGACTACATTTCATCCTTTTGTTTCCTTTTATATGTACTTGTGCTTGACTTAACATTTGCTCATCTACCTAACATGGATGTCCCTCTTCTTCCTCAGATCTGTGCCATGGTGGTCTCCATGACGCTGTACTGCCAAATAGGATCAAAGATTGCATAAGTGCACACACAGAAGGCCCTGAGGAGGGACTGGGACCCTGGAGCCATCCTGAACTCACCTACTTTATTATGTATGAAGGATGTACAGCAAGAGAGAGTTTCTGAATTTAAAGGAAGTATTTATGTGTCTGGTGTGTTTGGATGCTGAATGCATTCCATGTGTATGAAAAAGGAGAAACAGAGCCACAGCTTAGAAAACCAAAGGACTCGTTTCTGGACTGGGTTTTATTATTATTAGAGAGGAACTGTTTGGATGATGATGATGATGATGATGATGATGATGATGATGATGATGATGATGATTACCATTAAAGCTACAACCACCAAAATACCCCCACTACTGAGGAAACAACAGTTACACTCACTGACCAGATGGCGGCGCTATAATAAGCGGTTTTAAATTTGTCCTATACCTTCGGCACTATAAGACAACCAAAATGATTTTCTTCTCTGGATTCCTTGGCTCCAGTTGCATTAAAGTGCGTAGGCCACGCCCATTTCTTTTGTCTGACAAGATTGAAAGTTGATAATATGGTTGTAAATGTCTAAATTGTATGTAACCAAACTGAGAGCTCCTCTTCCTCCCTCCATCTAGTGGAGTTTCTATCCCGCATGCTTACCTTAGGCGCTTATCTGAGCAGAGAGACACGTTTCTCCTGTCAAGAAGCAAACAGAGCTTTTGAAAGTAAATGTCTTTACGTTATGACATGTTTTGTGTTTGTTGTCAATTCATATCCAGTTGAAGCAGTTTAGTATGTAGTGTGTATAAGCAAGAATACTTCAATCATGATACTCATTTACATGAAACCGGTCTATGGGAAAGACTAGTAAGGCAAACTGCAATTTCATTTTCAGTGTGTTGCGAATCCTCGACTATGTAAGCAGATTTCTATGTTTTTGTATATTTTGCAGTTGTACAATATTTTCATTTGACAATAAACCTCCATAGTTTTACGACGGCTTTCCTCTCTCATTTGGAAGCTTTACACACACAAGCCACATAGGACAACTTTACAGGAAATATAGAGACGACTACATTCACAACCACGCAATCATTCAAAACAGACAACTGTCAGAAAACATTAAGGATCATTTAGCTTCTAAGTTAGATAGATAGATTGATAGATAGATAGATAGATAGATAGGTAGGTAGGTAGGTAGGTAGGTAGGTAGGTGGGTAGGTAGGTAGGTAGGTAGGTAGGTAGGTGGGTAGGTAGGTAGGTAGGTAGGTAGTGCTGAACACAAGTCCATAGGTCATTTCCACCATGCTTCAGTTTCAGTCAATTTGGAACTCTCGCTCTGACACTACTGCAACATTTGGCTAACAATGGTCACATGGCCAGTTTAGGTAAATAGCGCTGGGATAAGCAGCAGGTAACCATATGGTCACAGCAGAAGGCCAATCCCTCTCCCCCCCAAGCACATACCTGCTATTCAAAGTATTCCACAAACAAAGACACAGGTAATGTCCTTTTGAGGTATGACATCATTCAGTAAACAATGGGTCCAGCATTAAACAGAGATGGAGGCACCATTGTCCGGTGTGAACCATGGAGAGGAGAGGCACCTACTGCACATCAAAAGGCAAAACATGGACTGACCAAGCAGAAAACCCATTTGTTGACCTTAAGAAAGCCTTTCAATCATCCCGACATGACAATGACACCACAAAGAAGAATAGACCAGTGGACTGTTTTTCATTTTACCTGAATCAGTGGTAGCAGGTACTGATGGCACGCAATGGGCTGGTGGCTGAACTGTTAGAGGCTGTACTGCTCCCCAATGACTCACACTAACAAACAGATCGAGTTTCACACGTCAATGCAAAGGCAGACGCAGCTGCCAAGGCTACAGCCCAACAAGAGCGTTCTGCATAACGTGTCTTACTTCCTGTTCCACAAATGACACCTACAGCAGGAGAGAGCAGCAGAAAAGACTATGGAAGAGATCGCTATGTGCTTACAGACGGGGTTTGGCTTTGCCCAAATATTTGTTCCCTATCTATGCAAAGTTGACTCGTGGCAGAGGCCACAGAGTGATCACATGAAATAAGCAAATACTGCTCTACAAAGGGTTTTCAAATTATTCTAAACTCTTCTGTGAAAAGTAACATAATAATAGTGGGTTGAAGCTTTCCTTACCTAAGAAGCAGATTCAAGTAGCAAACTGATATGGTATGGGAGGCAGTGGCTCAGTGGGTAGTACGAACCCTCAACTGCTCCCCCCTCTGCAAAGGGTGGTAATGTAATGTAAGTCGCTTTGGATAAAAGCGTCTGCCAAAATGATCGTAATGTAATGTAATGTGATGTAAATGATCCCAGGATGATGAATATGGCACAAAATGAGTGGAGACAATGCTCCATATAGTATAGAGACGGCACTGAAGACAGGGAGTGAGTACCTGGGGATTGATATGAGAACACTCGGTGCAGGACGTATAGTAGAGTGAGAAAATGGCAAAGTAGAAGTAATTGACCTGAAACCTTTACTGGTGTTAACACACATGAGGGCAAAAATCAGGCAGTGGGTTTAGCCCCGTTGAAGTGTTCTTTGGAGGACCAGGGCCTCAGACAGACAGCTGCCTCACACAGATCAATGGGAGGATTGTTGCGTGTTGCGTGCAAACCTTTCCTCTGTGCTTTGTCAGATTCACAGACAGGTGAAAGAGGAAGCTCTGCCCCAGCAGATCAAAGGCCAGCTGCAGAACCTGAAACCAGCCCAAACTAATTCATCATGATGAACATTTACAACAGGTTGAATACTTATTGAATCAAATGTTTAATACAAACACACCATTTAGCTTTTTATCTTATTGGTTTTATTTTGTGTCGTTATGCTTGGGATTTTGTTGTGTCTTGTTGTGTTTGTGTATTCATAATGTGTGTGTGTGTGTGTGTGTGTGTGTGTGTGGTAGAGACAGAGAGAGAAGTATTTTGTCCATGTCAGATATTCAGACGGACACTCTGTTTGCTCTAATGCATCCATTCTTACAAATGTAAAGAGTAAAGACCATGAAAGACACTATGGGCCTTATCTCACAGAAACCTCACCACTAAATGAGTAGTAAGATCTTCCTAAAGCTGCACTGACAGGTTTTGAAGCCTGTGATAACGATTTTGCAAGGCAAAGTGAAGCCTACAGTCGGACCAGGTCAGCCGTACCAAAACAAATGAGCAGTTCTGGATCGACCCCTGGTGGTGGGGATCCACTCTGATGCTGAAGTGGAGCCTGAGTGATGTTTCTCTGCTTTACAAGGTTCCAACTAGAAAAATGTCACACTCACCTAGACCTCTAGCGCCACCATCAGGTTGAAGTTGATAGTGCATGAATGCTTTGAGTGCAGAAATGAAATTCTTAGCTGCTCATAGCAGACATTTTCCCTCATTTTAGATGTTCTGGCATTTGATTTATTTTGTGTAAGGAGGTGATTTATTTACACCTCCCAGTTTTTTCAGGAGGTGTAAAGTTTAAAGCACTTCACCAGAAAGATCAAATTTATTTTATTTATCTCTTAACTTCATCCAACAGCTGCAGTCCGCTGATGATGACAGTAGAAACCCAATGGCCTATAGAAATCCAGGTGATCTCTGATTCTGCATGATATCCTCACTCCCCCAATGTCTGATGTAATCACCAGCTGATGGATTTACTTAAGAGATAAATACAAGAGAGATGATCTCAAAGTAAATGACAGAGACAGTGAGTCCAAAACATGTTTGCTCTTTTATTGGAGTGAAGGTCAGACTGCAGTCTAGAGACATTCAGGTAATAGACATTGACACACATCTCTGTACACGGCGTTTATACACTGAAGAGGTCAAAAACCTACAGAACAGTTAGAAGCAATACAGAAGAAATAAGATCAAGGAATAGCACTCTACTAAATCAAAAGCCTGTAGCTTTGGAGGGGGGTTCTCATTATTCATCATTTGGGGGAGTGAACATCCATGCAGCATATTTGACTGGAAACCCAACAGCTGACCTCCATGGGATGTGCTTAACTACAGATCCCATCCATGTCCCAGTCTAGTAAAACTACAGCCTGATCACACACACTTTCATTTTGGCACCTTTAAGATTGGTTGAACGTAACATGTGTGTATTATAGTTATTGGCATCGGTATAAAAGAAAAGAAGGTTGTTTGTTTTGTTTTTTTCAGTAGTACAGGACACAGCAGACCCTAGACAGCTTCACACACAGGTTCCATTTACTTCTATAACATACTGAGTTTTACAATCATTTAAAATATCACAGTAGTGTACATGGGCCTGGGACCAGGGCGCACAACACACAAGAGAATGCTTGTATTATTATGTTTATCTACCACACTGACTGAAGAAGAGACTGAAGCACTGACAACAATAACACACCCTGACAGCACCCCAATAGTAACTAATACCACCATCAATACTATCAGTACCAAGTGGTACCCGACCACAGTCACCACTAGAATCAGTCTTATAATATGTTGGTACTCCATCAGGTTTCCATGGTGGCACAAACTCAGCATCCTTCACATGGATGCCGGCCATGATGAAGCGTTTGGTAAAGCAGGTTCAAATGGATGCTTTTGTCTTGGAGAATTCTTTGTTGTTGCATTCAAGGACATCTGAGATTGTGGAGAAAGGATCACATTTACACAGCTATCTTATCTAAAAATCAAAGGTGGAAGACAAACTGCAGCCGACAGAATGTCAGGAACAAAAGAAGAAGAAGAAAAGTGAACATTTCATGTGTCATGTCCCTGCAAGTTGTTTTTTCTTTTTTTACTGAACTGGAAACCATCAGCACCTTAAAGGAAAGAAGCTGATCTGAAACATATGATAGCACTTTGGGACACGGATGGCAGTAAAGCTCAGCAGGAGCCGTTTGTCTTCAATGAGATAAGAAATGTAAACCAATAACACCAAAACAAAATGAAAGCATGTGGATCCAAATCAACACAACAGTCCAGAATCATTCCCCACACCACAACCCTACACATTGTATAAGGGTGACATGTTTAAAAACCTCAGCTACCCTCTCAGTGACCGACAGAGCATTGGTCACACCCTCCACAATCCAGCCAGAGTGAGAACCACAAAGCTGATTAACACACTTTTCATTTTGAGAGTAGACAACCCTAAAGTTTCCTGAGGTTTGGGAGCCAGTCTTTTATTTTGTCAGCTTTAAACTCTTAAATCTGCACTCCTCATTAAATACAACCTAGTATAACATCAGATACCCCTCATGTGTGATGTTATCCTTTTGTTTCCCATCCTCTATGCTTCTAGGTAACCCAGGCAATGTTGCCACAGCATAATAAACACAGCTAGGACTCGCTGAGAAGCAGAACTGTTCTTATGAGTCTAAAAGGCAAGCAGTGAGTTCAGTTGCATTGCTGATAGACAAAAATCTCAATTTGCAAATAACAGATCTTAAAATGAATCCAAACATCCTGGAGTCAACCGAAGTAAGGTGGCATTAAATACGTTATGAGCTCTACGTAACCATGGCATGCATTATTATCAGGATAAAGACGGATCAGCCCATCAGCCTCCCCTGCAGCAGTGCGTGTTTCTGCCTGCAGAGGGCGCTGTTTACACGGGCTCAGATAGAAGAGCAGGCAATGCATTCCACAGGTCACTTCTATCTAAGATGAATGATATATACATTTTCTTTTTTCATATTTGGTTCGTCAATAAAGATTCTCATAGATTAACATTTTGTCATTTTGTTGGACATTTATCTGAAAGCTTATTTTAGAGTTGGCTGCAGACGATTGTGGTGTGATAAACTTCAGCTGTCACTCAAACCCTGACAGAGGAGTACTTCAAGGTTTAATTTCTCTCTAGCTTTGACAGAATAAATAGGCCTACACACACTCACACACACATGAGCACACACAGGCAGATCTAGCCTGCCATGCTCTCACACTCGCACAGCAAAACTACAGATTTACTGATGGGGAGTATACGTCAATCACAACACAGAGACAATTCTACACACCTGACATGGTTGTCATGGTTACTATCTACACCAAGGGCCCTTTGTGACCTGCAACCCCCAACTCCCCATTCCTGTTCCTGTCACCATGGCAACAACCTCTGACCTTTTCCAATGGCAGGTTTGCAGTCACGATGCAGGATCGATGGATTAGCCAGCTTGCAATCCTAAAGTGTCTCGACTGAAGTGGAGACCACAAACTGGTTTCTCTTTAGCCCCTGACTGCACTGACTTCTCCAGCATCCTCTTCTCCCTTCCCTCACGGAATAAAAACTCTTCTCTTACTTTGTGAAATCACATTAAATCATGTAGCCTTAGTCTTAGGAACGTAGCTCAAACGTGACAATAAGAGGACAACAATAAGAACATAGGGCAGTTTGGCAGCTTCTTAAAAGTCAACATAAAGAGAACAGGCTCTCCTATTACTCTCCACACTCACACACTCACACACAACACAAGACACTGTCTCAGATACACCAGCATGAAATGTCAACATAGACAATAAGTGCAACTTGATTCATTTCAGATTCTTTAAATTCCATCAAGTTTAAGCCCTAGTTGCCCTTGGAAACCTGATCCTCCTGTAGCTGTTATCATAATATTCTGGGTTCTGTTGTTTTCTATAGATTCTACTCCACCAGGGAAGGATGTAAACACCACAGGTCTTCTCCTGTCCTCAGTCTCTGGATGGTTCTTTCTCCTCACTAACTAGTTCTACTTAGACCACCGCCCCTTTCTGATTGGCCTGCAGGTTAACATCACATGTTATCAGACCACCAGAGGAGAGGCAGACCTTGTTCTTCTCCTGTTCCAGTACAGCTCTTTGTGTATAACACTCATTTAATGTGAATCTTGTAAACTTTTCAATCAAATCCACATCAACAAATTGAATTCAATGAATTTGCCTGAGATTGATCCGTACTACAGTCGAGCCTATAGTCTCCTATACAAAACACTGAACTACATCAGGATGGGGGTGTAACTTGAGACAGTGCCTGACATGAGTCTAAACCTGACAGTAACTATAGTAACGTACATACTAACCTACATACATATCTACAGAAGGGGAGATATTGCACTTTGTCACCAAATGTTGTTGTGATGTTGTTTTCTTTTGTTACAGCGTGTGTGAACCTGTCTGAGACACACAGCACAGTATGGCACTTAGCTCATCTCTACGTTTGGAAACATGCAGATACAACAACACCAGACCAGACTGGAGCTAAAACTTTAGTTTGGCATGAAAGGAAACTTCTAATAATAAAAAAGTATGTACTGTATGAATATGTTGAGTCATCCTCTCCTGTTGTGTGATGGACTCACTCAGGGGTGTGTTCTAATACTGCACACTGGCCTCCTTTCCTATCTTCCTCCTCTTACCTTGTCTCTTTCTTGTTTCACACCTGCTCCGATCTGAAGAGTTGCTAAACCTCAGTAGGACTCTGAGCTCAATCTGTCCACATTCAGGTCTGAATTAGTGCTGATCAAGCTGGAATGTTAAGGATGAAAGGGAACAAGAGGAATCAGAGAAGGGGAGGTCGCTTTTACATCCAAGATCAACACATGAACTCAACTGCACACAGACAACCACGGAAAGCAAACCCTCTTCTCTCTTCTTCTCCGGGTCCCTCTCCCCACCTTCCTCTCCCTCCCACTGTGTGATCTAGTAGATGGGAACCTGGTATGTGGGCGCTGTGTTGTTCTCAGTGAACGGTGGGCTCTGGTAGGTCTCTGTGGGCTCAGTGGTGCCACCGCCTCCTGGGGAATTGGAAGGATAGGGTTGGGTGGGCGCACCGCCGTCCATGTGCTCGGTGGTGAACAGGGTCATGTCTGTGCCAAGGAGGTACTTTTGGACTGAACACACTGTCAAGCCAGCCTGCAGGTGCAGAGAGGGACAAGAGGAAGGAGAGAGAGAGAGAGAGAGAGAGAGAGAGAGAGAGAGAGAGAGAGAGAGAGAGAGAAAGAGAGAAGCACAAAACCCTCACTTTAGATGCTGATAACTACAAATGATGAAGTTTTGAACGTAATCCTTGTGATCAGATCCTTAAATTAAGACAGAACGCTCTGCTTCTTACCTTAATGTATCCTTAAACTAATTTGAGTTGGCAGGGATAGTGCTGATAGTCAGTGTGTATAATCTACAATAAACCCTTACACATCTCTCATGTGACAAGTGCGCCCGTGTGTGTGTGTGCACGGCTGCTTGTTTTTCTCACCCAGGTGACTATGGAGAAGAAAGAGAAGGCGATGGCGGCCCGGGCTGCATCCGCCCCCTGGTTGAGTGGCAGCTCATCAGGGGAGGTTCGAGACCACTGATTGGCCAGGAAGCAGAAACTCACAAAATACAGGAAGGACCAGAAACCTGCAGGAAACGGATCAGAGCATTGGAAATGGTTCGCTGGTGATTTCCAGTCAGAAGTTTCATGCAGGTGAAGCATGTATTTCTTCTGTTTCATATTAGTTTCCCTTCTGCTTTTTGCACATTTGCATGTTTCATTTCTCTTGTTGTCTTGTGAAATCTGTCATCTGTAACAAAGAAACATGAAGAACTAGACTATTCTTGTTGTATTTGGGGGGAAACCCGGCTGTTCTGATCAGAGCTTTCAACTTAAATTCCAGATCTATAAATAATCAGCGTTGTTCTGTCCACCTGTCCTTCCTCGCACCGTAGTGATGCTCACTCTCACTCAGCTGCCTCACACTCAGCGTTTCCACGTGATGTCAGTAATATGATGTTGACATGGAAGCAGCCTGCTAAAATGACACGCCCAACATTAAATGACCAATTTAATCCTACAATAAAACAATCAATCAATGTTTATCTTGGCTGCTCCCTGTTTGTCCCAACAAAGCCTGGGAGAAACTTTAACATCACAGACAATAAAACCCTGTAGAGATGAGGCTGCAGTCTGACATCAGGACGATCACACTCTACCTCTCACACACAGGCACTTAGAAGCTGCGGCCTCCAGTATGGAAAAGACTTATGAACACATTATTTAAACTCAAAAAGGTTCAAACGATGCTGAATGTGGAGGCAAATCTAGCTGTGTAGGATATCTGGTAGTAGCTGTAGTAGTTCAAGCGGAGTCTACGTGTGTTTTAGTCAGCAGTAGCTTCTGTGTAGCTTCTGTGTAGCTGAGTAGCTTCCTCACCTGAGAAGCCAATCTCCAGCATCACAGCTTTCTTCCTGTCCTTGACCGAGCTGATGGAGGAGAACTTGTAGTCGAGGAGGAAGAAGAAGGAGCAGGCCAGCAGACCCACCAGGCCCACAAACACGCCATAGTTGCAGGCGTCTCCATTCTTGTTGAAGACACAGTGGAGACGCTCGCTGCCCATGTTGACGTAACCTTCATTCACGATGGAGGCAAAGACCACCAGGGAGAAGATCTGGAAGAGGAAAGAGAGGAGTTGAATGGACAGTCCTCCTCCCAGCCTGCAGGAGCAAGGAACCTTCTTCTTCTTCTCTTCCAGATCAGTTTGTTCCTTTCCTGTGATTGTTAAACGATCAGTGAGCTGGAAATGTCTGAAGAAATGGAAATAGATGGAAATGCTGGGAATGTGGCAAACTGCAAATAAAGGTTTGATTAATATCTTCTTCATGAGAATTTTTGCATTTTATTGAAGGGAGGCTCAACCTATGGTCCGCCCCCTAGGCTGTGTACACATCACTTTCACATCCCACATGCATGCACAGGAATCTTGTCATTGTTCTGAGAGTTGGTGGCTTGCTGGCTTGTTCCACTTGTTTCCAACACTCAGACAGCCGCTTGTCTAGAATGGGAACACTTGTTTTAAAAACAGAACACTTTGGGGGAATAGAACTTGTTGCGTTAGTGATTTGTTTTGTCATGCACACAAAAAGCAAATCTCTCACACATTTCATAAATTGCCGTCCTCCCTTTCACACACACACACACACACACACACACACACACACACACACACACACACACACACACACAGTGTTGCAGGCTTACTGGAGAAGCCAATAGGATCCCAGCAGCTCCACGTCTATCTGAGCGTGTTCAGACCAAAGGCGTGACCTAATTTCCTGCCTCTATTTCTCTCTGACTGACTGAAGAGGTGGACGCTTCATTTCCCCTCAAGAATCACATCAACCTGGGGCAGTGTGTGTGTGTGTGTGTGTGTGTGTGTGTGTGTGTGTGTGTGTGTGTGTGTGTGTGTGTGTGTGTGTGTGTGTGTGTGCATATCCCATAATGAAAGTGGAAGGGTGAGGAAGAGGTTGATTTGCTTTGATCTTGCATTATTGTGTGTGTGTGTGCGTGTGCGCGTGTGTGTGTGTGTGTGTGTAGATATGAGGTGGGCTCATCATATTTTTTAGAAAGTTTCCTATCAAGTCCCTCTGTCCCTCTGCACACAATGTCTCTCTTTCAATATCAACTCTTGTCTCCTGATCAGCTTTCTTCCTCCCTCGTTTAGGAACAATCAAACTGACATCAATCAGCTGACTAACACAGGGGTTGAGCAGGGCCATGTGACTGACACACACACACACACACACACACACACGGTTTAGGGTCATATGATGGTGGGATAGCTCCACATTGGAATCACATGACTGGGTGGACAGATTCCAACACTGATCTGAGATGAATGGAGAAGCACACACTGATGTCTACACACATTATGTTGATCCTCTTACTCATGTTAGTAATGTACTCTGTTTATACTCGTGCCTTGATTGAAGTTGTTACTGCTATTTTGGATTGTTGCCAAAGGGAACGTTTGTTTCTTCTTCAGTAATTCTCTCATTTCTCCAATGTTTTGTTCAGTCTGAAACAGAAGCCTCATATGAGCGCCCCACTAGTTTCAGGATACTCTTCTGTGTTTAAATTCCTCTTGAACTTCAGCTGGGCTGCACAGAGGCCACAGAGTCTACTCAGTATTCCCTTTCTGACTCTTCATTGTGTTGTTGTCCTGTTGAAAGGTGTCTTCAGCCTAGTCTGAGGTCCTGAGCACTCTGGAGCAGGTTTTCATTGAGAACATCTTGGTATTTTGCTGTATTGAGCTTCCCACCTTGCTTCACTGTGACTTCCACCTGGCCCCTCTGAGTGCTCCAGTGATGGTGGTCCTTGTGGAACCTTTTCCCATCTTCACAGACGATGGCGGTGATCGAGTCCTTGGTCTCCGCTCTAATCTAAGTCTAAGTTGGGCCAACCGTCTTCCATTTAAGAATGATGGAGGCTACTGTGTTCTTTAGGAACCTACAGACAAGGCGGAGCCTTTTGGAGCCACACACTCCTGTCTTGGAGATCTACAGGCACTTCCTTTGACCTCATGGCTTGGTTTTTGCTCTAAAATGCATGATGAACTATGGTCCCTTATACAGACACATGTGAGCCTTCTGGTGGACTCCAAACCAGCTGTCAACACATCTCAGTGATTAAGGAGAGTAACTGGAAGCAGATTTTTCTAGAATTCTCTTTCTGCTTTGTCATTATAGGAAATTAGGTTTAGATTGACGTTTGAAAAGATGATATTCAAAGATTTCAGCATAAGGCTTGACTTCAATGACATCATCTATGGACAATGTTCGGTGGTGTAAAAAACACACACACACCTCATCCGGAGTCAAAGCAGTAGCGGAATACTTGACACAACAGCTCACGCACACACACACACCGGTGCTCGGTTTGTCGCCCTACACGGTGATGAAGGGTGACAGAGTCCTCCTCTGTGTCGCTCAGAGGTAATACGTCGCATCAAACGTCAGGAGCTCGTAACGCGTCTCCGTGGCCTGGCGTGCGTAATGATGATCACCGACCAATCACAGGTGGGAATGACGAACGACGATCGCTTTGGGTAAATCAGCACAAGCAGCGACTGAAAAATGGGATCGATGTCTCTGCTTCATCTCGCTGTTAGACGGCAGAGAGGATAAACATTGATTCCATAAAGAGGGACGGGAAAAGAGAGCGGGATGAACGCGCCTGGAGCCTGAACGTCCTGCTGGGCCCGAGTGTGTGTGTGTGTGTGTGTGTGTGTGTGTGTCCGAAGCATAGCGAAAATACAGGATTATATACTCAATCTATACGATCCACTTCCATTGCCCGATACAACAGGGTGTCAAATAAGCACCAGGCCTATAGGTTACACCCTCACACCACTTCTCTATTCACCATCAAACCAAGACGGCTCCGCTCACACACACACACACACACACACACACACACACACACACACACACACACGAACCCTGCACATCAATTATCAGCCAATTTGCGGGATCTGTTTGTGCCGAGTCCACGTCACGAGTCCAGTGCAGCAACGACACCAGGCATCCAACCACACACACACACACACACACACACACACACACACACACACACACACACACACACACACACACACACACACACACACACACACACACTATAACCAGCACCGTGAAAAAGCCCGCTCTCACCCAGGACAAGACTCTGAGGATGGTCTGCGGCTGTTTGGCGAAAGCGATCGGGTCGATAGTGGACCCGGTCCGGCCAGCTCCGAACGATCCCACTCCGTCCATCTTCTGCGGCTCTGTGCGCTCCTCTCTCTCTCGCGGCTCCTCCACGCTCCCGGATCCACTAGCTTGGGTGATGATGATGATGCTGCTGCTGCTGCTGCTGCTGCTCTCTCCCTGCTGCTGTAGGGGACTGGTCCTGTGTGCGCGCCCCCGAGAGAGAGAGCGTTCACGCAGGCAGACGCGGCTCGGGGGCGCGCAGGGGGTGGGGGGGTGGTGATGTGCGCCCCCCATATTCTGTCAAGAGTGACATGTATCGAAGCCCATCAAACCTATTCATTATTATTATGAGCTAGTTTCTCAATATATACATCATAATTATAATATTCTAAGTTATAATTATGGGACAATAGAGCAGAACATCAGTGACGGGATGACAAGCTGGAGCCCTACCTCTCCCAAATACAGCTGGGAGCATGGAGTAGTATGATGATGTCACCAACCTGGACCTTTTCAGGCTCCAAACTGGGCTCAATTTAAATAAACTCCTTTACCAAACCCTCATGTTTAGATCTTGTTCTTCATCATTCAGGAAAAAATACATTTATACTGTATGTATGTTTTTACAAAAATGTACAATGGCACCACACACACGTCTATCTGTCTATCATATAGATGACAGACAGACAGACAGACAGGTAGATATTTATGCCTGTCTATTGTTTATTCTTGGTTGAAAGAGACTCACAGGTATAAACCACATTTTACACAGTAAATAAGTCAGGATAAGAGACTTTGCTTTGGAAGAAAAACCATGGTAAACACGGGGGCGGTTCCAAGAACAAGACAAGGGGGCGGGTCCAAGAACAAGACAAGGGGGCGGGTCCAAGAACAAGACAAGGGGGCGGGTCCAAGAGCCACATGTCCAAAATGCAAAAACCCAAAGATGTAAGAGTGTTCTCTCAACTTTTGTTCCCATCCCGGTTCTCAGCTCAGTCTTTATATCTCCCATCACCCTCATCATCATCCTCATCAATCACAGGATCCGTCTTTCCATCCGTCCTTCCACCTCTCATCCACACGCGAGCAGTCGAACTGAGGCTTGCCCAGTCGCACGTTGACGCCGTTATGAAGACGACAAAGCCACTGAGAGAGAGCGTGGCGGCTGCTGGTCTCTGGTTGGTCGGATTTCAACCTGAAGACACAAAATGATGCAATGACACAAGCAGAACAAACGCCTGCCTGGAAGATGGAAAAACATCTTATTTGTATTCACGTCCAAATAAAAACACTGCAGTCTCACCTGCCCCGGAGGTCTTCTGCACATTCATCACAGGGGAAGAACTTGGAGAAGAGGTTGATGAACTGGCCCATCTCCTGCTGCTGGTTGGTGGAAGGACGGTCGGGGTAATATGCTGCCATGGTGTGCAGGAAGGACCACGTGTTGCGCCCCAGCTCCTCCCTGTCTAATGGACACTGTGCTTCTTGTTGTGACTGGGACTCGCCAGCTCGGGCCTCCTGGAGGATCACACAGACAATCAAACATGAAGCTGGAAAATCTACTACTACATGCTTATAATGAACTTCCTGTATTGCTGTCATTTGGATACTAGAAACATCGCCCCCTGCTGTCCCTTGGGGTTAGTTGGCTTAGGTTAAGACAGGTTAGTACATAAACATGTCATGCACCACACACAAGAGCCTGACCGACCACATGATAGAAAGGCTGCTCCTGTTATAGAACAGACTAATATTCTTTTAAAGAGCAAAACGCCGCCGGTCTCATTTAAGAAACTCACCACAGACAACTTTCAAAACATCAGCAGAGAGCGGGGATTCCATTTTCTGAAACCGATTGCTACATACCGACATAGCACGTAATATACATCGGTCAAATAACAATATCATGTTCTATAAAGATGACATTAAAACATCTGACGTCAAAGTCAAAGTCCAGAGCGCTGCACTGAACTCGGCTCACCTGTGCTGGAGCCGTCGTTGTCTTCTTGTGGCCCTGCATCCATGACTTAAAGTCCGTACAAGCTCGGCATGGTTTCTTTTTTGGGCCCCCGCTCTGCTCCTGCTCTTTACCGGAGCTTTCCCCCGCCGATGTGCCGGGCACCGGCAGAGGAAACCCAAACTCAGCCGGGTTGGAGGTTGACGCAGCCCTCGGACCTGCGGGCGCAGCCATGTTCGCTGTGAAGATGACCTCAATTAACGTGACGGTTTATTAAAAACAATTGAAAATCGATACCAAATAGATTTGCATATTATCTCATATTTAGTGAACAACGACAACAATTATTAAACGTTAATCTTCCGCAATGCCTTCGCGGAACGATAATATGGGTGAGAAGTATCTGATCCTGTTTGTTCTTGTTTCACCCGGACTCTGATTCAGACGGACCTTCGTTTTCCGGTTGGTGATGTCACTTTCTACTGCACGCCGCCGAGTGTAATCTGTAATAAAGGTTATTTTTCTTACCTTTTACAGCTACTTCAACAGGTGACACTATAATGTCTGCATTTAAATACAAACGGAAAGTTAAAAACAATTATTCCGTGGCTTGTGATTTGTGTGATTTGGCTTGTGATCTGTTTAGTAGTTACACTGCTTAGCTCCTTAGCCGGCTGGAGAAAGAAGCTAATAACTGTGGAGTGACCCGTTACTGTTACTCTTGTGTTACTCTTCTGTTCTCTCTCCTCAGTGTCGCTGTAGCGCCCCCTAACGCGTCATCATGGGGATCTTGGAGAAAATCGCAGAAATAGAGAGAGAAATCTCTCGGACACAGAAAAACAAAGGTAAGGGAGGCGGAGAACTCCCGAGTCTAACTGTTAGCTCTGTCTGTCTGTGTGTGTGTGTGTGTGTGTGTGTGTGTGTGCGTGCGTGCGCGCGCGCGCGCGTGATTGTGCGTGCTGAATGAAGGTGGAAGTAAACACATGAATCTCTAAATCTGAAACTATCCCATCTGAGCACTGGGTCCCACAGGCGCCATGCTGTGACTGATCTTCTTCTCCTCTCCTCTCCTCTCCTCTCCTCTCCAGCCACTGAGTACCATCTGGGCCTGCTGAAGGCCAAGCTAGCAAAATACAGAGCTCAGCTGCTTGAGCCGTCCAAGTCGTCCGGGGCTAAAGGCGAAGGCTTCGACGTGATGAAGTCGGGAGACGCTCGTGTCGCTCTGATTGGTTTCCCCTCTGTGGGTAAGGTGAGTGGATATGAAGGGAGAGCTGGATTCTCTGTGACCTCCTTTCCTTTCCTCTCCCCCGTCCTTCTCTCTCCTCTCTGTTGTTCCATGGTTTGTAAACATGTGGTTAAATACTGAAGCTGCAAACGCTGACACACAACAGAAGCTTGTTAAATCTCATCTCTCTCTCCTCCTCCTCTTCTCTCTTCTCCTCTTCTCTCCCTCCTGTCCCCTTCAGTCCACCTTTCTCAGTCTGATGACATCCACAGCCAGTGAAGCTGCGTCCTACGAGTTCACCACCCTGACCTGCATCCCTGGAGTCATAGAGGTCAATACAAGCACACACACACACACACACACTCTGCTGGAGTATTTGGATACTTGTTTGTTACGTAAGCGAGTGTTTGAAGACATAAACATTTAGTAACTCAGCCTGGGTTCATGCTTAGGTTACTTTGACTCGTCCATGTTGTGTTCAACCGACACACACACACACGGGGAATAGAACTGAAGCCATTTCTATCACTCTAAACATCATAGATCACCTTTTATTTCCCACAGCTGGAAATCACAAACTGAAGCTTCAATGCTTCATTACTAACTTACTGTTGAGATGTTACAGTTCTGTTGCCATGTGATCAAACGTCACAAGGACCTGAGTCTTTATTTAAACCGCCTCTGCTTTTTGTTCTTCTTCAGTACAAAGGAGCGAACATCCAGCTGTTAGATTTACCAGGAATCATCGAGGGTGCTGCCCAAGGTAAGAGGAAGTCCAGAGTTCCTGCGTCCTAAACCAGATGTAGAGTTCATGGAGTGTTAAGATGTTTACAGGCTTAAGGGAAATGAGTCCTAAGGCTTGGTGAGGATAAGTGTGCTCCCTGTGAGTGACACCATGGAGATCCATCAGTTTGTATCTTAGGTGTTTATTAAGTCAGTCAGCATTAAATGAAGACTCACCGCACTTTAACCCTTTGTAGGTAAGGGCAGAGGTCGGCAGGTCATCGCCGTCGCCAGGACAGCAGACGTGGTCATCATGATGTTGGACGCCACGAAGGGCGAGGTTCAGAGGTGTGTGTGTGTGTGTGTGTGTGTGTGTGTGTGTGTGTGTGTGTGTGTGTGTGTGTGTGTGTGTGTGTGTGTGTGTGTGTGTCTGTGTCTGTGTGTGTGTGTGTGTGTCACAAATGTGGCTTTTTAACATGGATCGTTGTCTCTCTTTTATAGAATACTGCTAGAGAAAGAGCTGGAGTCTGTGGGCATCAGACTGAACAGGAGCAAACCAAATATTTATTTCAAGGTACAGTTTCTCCCACCTCTCTCTCTCTCTCTCCCTCAGACACAGACTGAACTTTGGCGCGCCGGGGCCTCAGACACGATAACAAACCCTTGAGTCTTCACACTAACTTGCTTCTCTCTCCCTGCAGCCCAAGAAAGGTGGAGGCCTCTCCTATAACTCCACCGTCCCTCTGACTCACTGCTCAGAGAAGCTGGTGCAGCTCATCCTGCACGAATACAGTATCCTTCACTCTGCAGGGGTGGGTGGGTGTGTGTGTGTGTGTGTGTGTGTGTGTGTGTGTGTGTGTGTGTGTCTGTGTGTGTGTGTGTGTGTGTGTGTGTGTGTGTGTGTCTCTGTGTGTGTGTTTGTGTATCTTTGTGTGTGTGTCTCTGTCTGTGTGTGTGTGTGTGTCTCTCTTTATGTGTGTGTGTTTGTGTCTCTGTGTGTGTGTGTCTCTGTGTGTGTGTCTGTTTGTGCGTCTCTGTGTGTGTGTGTCTCTTTGTGTGTGTGTTTGTGTCTCTGTGTGTTTGTGTCTCTGTCTCTCCTTGTCATGTGTGTGAGCCTGTTGTATCTTTAACCCTCCTCCTCCTCAGAAATCTTTAATGCAGAGGTCCTCTTCAGGGAGGACTCCACACCAGACGACTTCATCGATGTCATCGTGGGGAACAGAGTTTACATGCCGTGCCTTTATGTACGCACACATGTTTGTGTTAGTGAAAGAGTTGGAGACAGGAGGAGGTGTGGCGTGTTGTCATGTTGTGATGTTCTCCGCTCCTGTTTGTGATTGACAGGTGTACAACAAGGTGGATCAGATCTCCATAGAGGATGTGGATCGCCTGGCTCGCAGAGATAACAGTGTCGTCATCAGGTCAGTTACATCTGTGTGTGTGTGTGTGTGTGCGTGTGTGTGTGTGTGTTTTGAGTGTGCTTGATGTGAGGTCTGAGCTGCTCTCTGGTTTTGTTTGTGTCGCTCAGTTGTGGGATGAAGCTCAACCTGGATTACCTTCTGGAAAGTTTGTGGGAATACCTGGCTCTGATCTGCATTTATACCAAGAAGAGAGGAGGTACACACACACACAAACACACACACACACACACACACACACACACACATTTCCACACTCAATGGATTCACACACCCATAGATGCATTGATTCAAATTCTATGTTTGCATTTATTTATTTATTTATTTATTAGAGCGCCCAGATTTCAGTGATGCCATCATCATGAGAAGAGCAGCATCTGTAGAACATGTGGTGAGTGAAACACACACACACACACACACACACACACACACACACACACACACACACACACACACACACACACACACACACACAGAGTTTATTCTAAGCTCATCTCTTTGCTTTGCCTCCTCTCTGCAGTGCCATCGGATCCACAGAACTTTAGTCGGCCAGTTCAAATACGCCCTGGTCTGGGTGAGTATCTTCCTCTCTTGGCTGCATTTGACCTTTTAGAGACGTTGACTCATTTTGTTTTCATCCCCACAAACTGTTTGACCCCCCGGACACTGATCTGGAGAGTGTATCGGGGGTCACAGAGGTACAGTGAGCGCTCTGTGGCATTTTAGGCTGCTTGGTCCCTCTCTGCTTTAAAAACAACTCCACTGTGAACACCTTCATACTTGATGTCTATGATTTGTTCTCTATGTATACCTCCTCCATGCTCCTCCTCTTGGCACCTAAGTCCTGTTGTTCATCTAGATCTTGTCTGTCTGTCCGTCTGTCTGTCTTCCAGGGGACCAGCACCAAGTACAGCCCTCAGAGGGTCGGGCTGACGCACATCATGGAGCACGAGGACGTCATCCAGATCGTCAAGAAGTAAACTCATCCTCCGCCTGGACAGAGGAGAGGCCGGGCTGTAAGGACGGAGGCTCAGCTGAAGGCGTTTCAACGGCAACGCAGTTTAGAGATCGCATTGTACAGAAGAGCTGAAATCATCACAATTCTTATTTTGTATATGACAAACAATGTGTCGAGCCAGAATAGATGAGTTGTGGATGACAGATGGTTTATTTGACCTTTTAAAGACGAGGAGTCCAATCATTCAAAGAGAAAGAAACAACAGAATAAAGTCCATCACACTTTAAACTCCTCCCTATTATTCTTTCCTCCCTGTCTGCTCAGTCCCAGCTCTCTGTCTGTACGCTCAGCATCACACCTATCACCCTGTGTCTCCCTCTCTGCCTGCCTTAACCTTGTTTTGAATAAAGTGAGAGCAGTGGCAGATCTGAAGTGAACTCTGCAGAGATCAGTCAAGGCCTTTTTTCATTCCATCCAAGTGTCGCAGCTAAACTGGCTGAACTCTTAAGCTCATTCCTATTTGCAGGAGTCAACATGAGGTCATGAGACGCTTCCACAGAGTCGACTTAGTGAGAGAATGTGGAGAAGATGTTCCCTTACAGTAAATAGAGGCTGGCCAATACCTTAAATGTCCCTTAAAGTGTGTTTGTCTCCTCCTTAGACCTCTGTCCCCTGCTCATATTTGTTCTTATAGAGGATAAAGCAAACATGTTGTGTCTCTTGTGGGTGTAAGAACGACACAAACAAACAAATGTATGCGAAATGTCCTTGTGTGTTTAGTAGACCGGCAGCTTCTTGGTCACCAGAGCTCCATTAGAATGGCCTTAAAGTACAAAGGGACATTGATAAACAAACGTTTGCCACAGTTTTCTGTTTTCTATTGTTTGATCCCTCAGCTGTCAAGCAGGTGCATGTTGCTGACCTTTGACCCCCTCCCCTCTACTGCCCGGCTGTTTAGGGCGGAACGTCTCTGCGCTCCCAGGCAGGCTCGCCATTTTCATTTCCAGAAAGTATTGACTCCAGCCAGTGCTCCCCATTCACTGGCACACACACACACACACACACAATGGCAGCATTAAAAATTCACAAGCATCTCTTTGGTCTTGGGAGAGGGGGACAGAGTGGAAGGCTCTGTGAGAGAGAGAGAGCGGGACAGAGCGGCAGGCTGTGAGCTGACACCACTGCACCTAAAGATGCCTTCAAGATGTCTGCATGGTGTGAGACATGGAGGGAGACATGCTGCTTTGGGATAACCTGAGGAGAAGATGAGCCATGGAGGGAGAACGCTGTAGAGGAGAAGGAGAGAGGAAGGTAAGAGAGAGTGGGACCCTGTGTGTGTGTGTGTGGAGCGGGCAGGAATGACACTTGATGCTGTTAGGCTCCATATGGCATGGCTGAGAAGTGTGGGCCTGTGTGTGTGTGTGTGTGTGTGGTGCCAGCGTTAGAGTGATTGTTTTTTCAGCCTTGTTCTCATGCTGTTGTGTACAATCAATAACTTAAACTGTAGCTGAAATAATGAGTTCATCTACTGTCTGTGTGAGATGAGCTGCACTCAACTCATAGACTGATTATTAACTTAGTCGTAAACATAATTACATCTTTGCCTCACATCAAAGCAGCTCTTTGTAAAGTCCTTTTAATCTAACAGGATGATCTCCCCCTTGTGTCTTATTTCCTGAGTTACTCCACAGGGATCTGATCTGCACCAAACCCCAGTTTATAAATTAGAAAAGGAGAAACTAGTCCAAGCTTTATTTAAAGTAACGGATCTGTTTGGACTGCCAGATTGTGAATTATCCCTTTATTTAGTCTGAATCCTTTTCCAGCATGACTTCCCCTTTTCCTGTTTGTTCATTTACCTTCACAGGCCTTCAGAGCATCCACACCAAAATCCATTCACAGCTCACAGCTTTGGACCGACCAAATTATTCTAGCAGAGAAACCCTCTATCGATAACTACATTGCATTCCCACAAACGTGACGTCTAATTATAAAGTAAAGAAGCTAAACACCAACTTAAGGAGCTTTTTACAATTTGGTAACTAGAATTCTATCCAGATGGGAATTGTATTCAATTTCCTCAAAAATCTAGTTGTTAATCTCAGTCTATAAAAGCCATTTTAGAGGTCAGAAATAGCTACAGTTTGGTCTCTAAAGCACCGACACTTGTTTATATAACAACAATAATGCATTAGTTACAACAAATTCAACCTAAGAAAATGTATTTCCTCAATTTGTTACAGTATAAATTCACAACAAACAATTCTACTACTTTATTATTATTATTATTATAATTATTATTATTATTATTATTATTATTATTATTTTTAATCCATAGAATAGTTTGCATCCTTCAATGTTTTTAGTTCAGCCCGTTTCAAAATGTGGAAGATTTCTGTGGCCCACTTGATTTGTGGTGCTGCGAGCAGAAACACTATAGTAAAGTAAATAACTATCAGAGCCAAAGCTGCATGGATGTGTTCTGTAGTAAGTCTACGGTAACAGACTGTAACCTAAGAGATCCTTCCTCCTCCTCACTGATAGAGTGGTGATTAGACGGTGTCACATTTCATATTGTGTTTGAAGTCTGGAGAGGTTATGGCTGCTTTCTCTTTAGCCCCTGAACCCTTATTAGGATTCTAGCCAGGATTAGAGTGTGTAGTGCATAGAGACTATAGAGATACAGTTCGGTTAGGACGAATGCAGTGGACTCACAGTATTCATTCAGTTTAGAGTGCAAACATATTATCAGAGTATTATCACTATAACAAGTTACATTTTTGATGTAAGAATAACTTACAGAGGATCTTACACGTATTTGTAATCTCATGTAGAAATAGATCTAAATTTTGCTGATGGAGGTTTAAAAAGCCAAACTCTCCCTCCGTGTGCCTCTGCTGCTCTCTTTCGGTTTCATGGTGTCATTACATGGTGCTGGTCACCAGGCTGAAGCCTTTTGCTCTCTGCTGCCCCCCTGTGTCAGGTCTCCAGTCTGCAGGTGCATAAGAATGACGGGAACATGAATTTAGAAGATTAGATTAGACTAGATTGATCTCATAGCACAATAGTACACACTCATTATCTCTGTCTTCCATTTTAGACAAAGAAACGTTCATGTTTATCTGGTGAATATTATATAAAGGCAATAACATCAAAGCAGGTTATGATACAATCTGATGAAATGATAAAGTTTGTTTTAACGCCAGTGTGTGTGTGTGTTTACAAACGTTTAGAACTCAGAGTTGTGCCACTTCATTATACAAGTATACAAGGACTTAGTGTGGAATTGTATTCTACAGGCAGACATGGATTATATGAACAAACAGATCAATCAGCTGTGTTGTGTGTGTTTGTGTGTGTTTGTGTAGCTCATGTCCATCTTTACCTTTGCCTAAGCTAAAGCCTCCCCAGACTCACCTGAGAGGATGACTCAGCATGTTGTGCTTTACTGTGCTCTCTGTGTAAACATCACTTCCCTTTCACGTCTGAATGTTGTCTGTGAGAGTAAATGAGTCTTTTGTTACACACATAAGGCAGAAAGACGA